>NC_056746.1:1132067026-1132277026 GCF_019279795.1 Protopterus annectens
ATGAAAAAAAACATTCCCTGAGATTCAATAACACCTAGACTAAGTGTACACTAAGTGTACACCATTCAGAGTGAACAGACAACACAAGCAAAATTCAGACCTTCTTCCTTCTAATTTTAGTTTTCCTATTGATTTTTTTGCAGCCTTAAATATCAAGGGGGATTTATAAAGGTCACCACAAAGTGTACATTACATGTACACTTAGTGTAATCTTTTTTAGTGATTAGAAAGCACAAAAAATGTGGTAGGGATATTCCTGAATACAGATCGTGTACACTTAATGTAGGTATTAATGAATCTGGCTTATTGTCTAATTTTCCATACCCTGCAAAACTTAAAGTAATATAGAAAGACATTTGACAAGTTTTATTTCAGTGTCTGACACCAAGCATGAGTAAACAGTTTTCATAATATTATAATGCTCCAAACTAACAAAAATGCGTTCCTTGCTTGGTTCCTCTTTGGAGTTTGATATGGGCTGATTTTGGGCTTTTTGGACTTTGTGGGTTTACTGTATCGCTATTCTTTTTGATACCATTTGTTTTTTTTTTTCATCACAGGTGTGGTGAGATTGTACTCTATTCTGTGAATCTATATATTTTTACCAGTATCAGGTATGTAATAACATTTTTTTAATAATTATTTGAATGGAATTACTTAATATTGCATTCTTAAATATTAATGGAGCTCACAAATTTCTAAATTGAGACAAGAATTTAAGTGCATAAATTCAAGACTAGAGATTGTCTTCCTACTCCAAGAGACAAACTGGAGTAATAAACAATGTATGTATTTTAAGGCTAAATGTTCATGGATAAGAGAAAGTTACAATAAATCGAACTGAAGGAATTCCAGGGGATATGATAATCTTTAAATGTGATTTTTTTTTCCTAGAAAGAAACAGTGTATAGCGGGACAAAAGGAAGGATGCTACTAATGTCAATGACTTTGGGAGTAAACAAAATTACATTAGGAAAGCAATATGCTCCTTTTGAAGGCTATCAAAACTTTTTAGAAAATATATCAGAGAAGTTACAAGGAACAGAGAATGTTTCTGCAGCAATTGGTGGTTAATTGAATGGCATTTTAGATGATAATAGTGACTGATCTCTACAGCTAAAGAAAAAAAAATCGCATCATAAAAGCAAGGAGATTTATTATTAGAAATGTTGCGAAATGAATGTTTGTATGATGGAGAAATAAGAAGACAGAATTAAGAATGTATCTCATATTTCACGCTCAGCCAGATTAAAATCAAGAATAGACATTTTTTTATGCCCTATGACTTATATCAGACAATACGATTTATTGACCAAGAATATATAACTTGGTCAGATCATTATCTATTGAATGTATGTGGTTTGGAAAAAAAACAACAATAAAAATACTAAATGGAAGATTCTGCATGTTTAAGAACTGCACAAAGTACATTCAATCTGAGGTAAAAAAGTACTGGCGGATTAATAATGTGGATTAATAACAATGTAAGAATCCCATTCAATATCAAATGGACATATTTAAAAGTATTATTTATAGTTATATGAAGGCATTTTGTATTGATTATAAAATTCAGAAGATAATTATGTTAAAAGAGATCAAAAAATTCAAACTTTATAGCAAATATTACTTGTACATTATTATAAATATTTCCAATTTGGAAAGAAAAAATAAAGAAACAAAGAGAAATAAGAGTTGATATGGAAAACAATGTCAAACAAAACAATTTTAAAATATATATTATAAAAAACTTCATAAACATATGCTGTAATAAATCCGACTGTATAAAATAATGAAATAATGGAGAGGCTGACACTGAAGAAGTTCTTATATCCATAAAAGAACGAAAGCTCAAACATCCATTCAGTGTCAGCCTCTCCATTATTTCATTATTTTATATAGTCGGATTTATTACAGTATATGTTTATAAAGTTTTTTATAATATAGTAATAATTCTTCAGTTTTGCGGTTATTATATATATATATATATATATATATATATATATATATATATATATATAAATTTTACAAATATGTATTATTAGTCGGATAAAGTGGGGAAGCTGCTAGAATCATAATGTTAAGCTATTAAAACTAATATATAATACAAATACAAGACATAAGTGGAGAAAGAACCACAAACCAAGATATGATTGCACATATAATAGTTACTTTAGTAAAATTTCTAATCAAACATGGTTAAGGGACACAGACCAATCAAATAGATGGTTGTATAAAACACTTAAAGTATCAGCAAAGATTATAAACTCTGAAATTACTTTGCAAGACATAAAAATTGCCATTACTTTTTTTAAAACAATAAATAAAGCCCCAGACTAGACAGATTTATAGATGAATTTTATCATGCTTTTAATGATGAACATGTACCATATCCACATAAAATAGATCACTATCCCAGACTGGGGCAAACAAAAAGCTATGGGCCTGACAGAAATGGTTTTGTTTAAAAAAGAAAAGATGGTTTAAAACCGGAACATTACAGACTAATCTCATTATTTAACATGGACTAGAAAATATTAGCAAAGGCCATCAATATGAAATTACTATTGCACTTAAATAGGGTATTGCATCCTACTCAAGTTGGCTTCTGCCCTAACAGAAATATGAGCAAAGCCAGTAAAGTGATCCAAGGCATAATGTGGTATTATTCTAATAACCTAAAAATGACATCTCTAGTAAAACTTGACACCTCCAAGGCTTTTGATTATTTAAATAGAAAATACATCTGGCAAGTACTAAAGTATTATGATTTCCTACAAGCATTAATTAATAAAATTCAGAACTTATATTCACATTCAGAGGTATATATTAAGGTTAATAATAAAATATTGCCAAAATTCTCCTTAATGAGAGGTGTATGTCAAGGATTCCACTATCTGCAACTTTATTTATATTTGCCATTAATCGATTATTATACAAAACTCAAGAGTGGATCACTGTACTCCCAATAAACAAAAAAGACATTTCCGTCATGGCTTATGAAGATGTTTAATGAGAAGACCAGAAGTAAAACATGTTAGAAATATTATTATACAAATTGTAAAAAAAAGCACAAGATATTATAGGTTATACAATAAACTATGATAAATCATAAAGATTAAAACTTTATGATAGTAAGTCTGATTACTGAGTGCTTACTTAAAATAATTCAATACAATTTTTTCTACACTATTCAAATGTCTGCACTAATTGTTATCTCATTTCCAATGTAAAATTTAATAATACCCCGACATTAGAATGTGTATCTCAAGTTAAAAGAGTAGTACCTAATTTTTAACGAAGATGAGATTCACCAAGAATACCTTAGCAGGTTGTAATGGTGCCAAGAGAGCAAGGAAGTTTAACAATTCCAGATATTTATAAATCTGTGGTAGCATATGCAATTACAAATAGAATTACTATACATAAGTATATGTAATTATTAAAAGTAAATTAACTAAACATTATGTCCTATTTTAAGGAGTGGAGTACCCCCAGGGCTCTGTGCTAAGCCCACTCCTCTTAGGCATCTATGTCTTGGATGTCAAAGCCAATGGCAAAAGCCTCTGGCTAACCAGTTTTGCAGATGATTGCAGACTGAAAGCAGTCATTGAATCTCCCAAGATGAGAACACCCTATAGGAAGATTTAAAACAGACAAAGGTTTGGTGTCAAAGACATGACCAAAAACTCAATACCAAAAAGTGCATTATAGCATAGTTTGGGAAGTCAATCACCCTGGGTAGCTAAGTCATCAACCCCCCCCAAAAAAAAGTTGACTTAGTGGTCAGGGAGCTGGCAACTCATGTAGATAGCAACCTAGCCTGTTTCAAAGGTAGTACGAAAATCCTTCTATGTTGCTCAACGTGTAAGCAAGGGTTTGGCATCTAGGCCCAGAGAGGTCATCGTACCACTGTACTCAGCCCTCATCAGACCCATCATAGAGTATAATGACCCATTGGTATGTACCTGATCAGACACATACAGCAACTGGATTGTCCACAAAAGTCCCTTACAAAAAGAATACAGGGAGTAAATAAAATATTCCACTCTGATTCTCTCTAAGCCCTGTCTCTTTATTCAGTATCATACAGACTTCTGAGAGGTGATCCTTGTCTGGCATACAAGGCATTCCTGGATCTTGTTTTGATGAACCCTTTGCTCATCCACACAACAAACCACATCAGCACTACTAGATAAAAATACCTAAAGTTTGCTTGCAACATAAATAGGACATGTTGGAGAGACAAATATATTTCTGAGAGAATTTCCATTCTCTGGAACAAGCTCCCCATCCAAGTGAAGCAGAGTTCCTCCTTATTCCTATTTAAGTGCTCTGATGGACAGAGGCAGTCAGTAATTCACCCCATATATAAATCAAATTTGTGGGTCACATTTGGGTTGTGTGGCTAGGCTTATAAGGGCCTTAGTGATCATTAGTATAGTACACACCTATGAACATAAAAAACCTATGTTGAAGTTACGATCATCTGATTTTTGTTTTTATAAATCATTTTAAGACCTATATTTCACAAATATTAATAGTATAAATATATGCAGATACCATAGGAAAAGTACCAGATCTCATTGCATTATCCATTTTTACTCAACCTAACATAAAAACAGCACAAAGAACAAGGACAGTAAAAATATCCTTTAATAAATAAGCTATATAGGGAAATGACAGAGCTATTTGGGTCAGAATATGAAGGACATAAAAGCATGATCACATTAATATAGTAAAGCAACTATCACTGGCATACAAAACACAATGGGATAATTGTTCTAAACAAAATTTATCCATGAAAAAAGAAGTGAGAAGTATTCTTATCTGCCATATTTAGTGAATAAAAAGGCTAAGTAATCTAGGGGTGCTAGATAGGCGTCATAGTTCTGTAAGAATTAAAGTCATACTACAGAAAATAATTTACAGTATTACATTGTGAGTATACAGATTGTATTTGATGCAAGCCAAAGATACTCCTACATGTTGGCACTCTAATTATGGCCCTACTGGTTTATTCATTGTTGGTTGACCTGCCCTCAAATAAGTATTGGAATAAAATACATGGTATTATGCAAATATTGATAAATGAGAAAATCTCACTGCATATTGAGTTTTTTAATATATGGTGTATGTTTTCTCAAAAGAGAGTAAATTAAAAAATTGTTTTAGCATCGATGGTTAGCAAAATAATGATTTTATAAAGCTATAAAGCATTACAAATGCCAGATTTTTCTGTTAAGTGGTGAATATACGTGATAAACAATTACGTTTTAATATGTTAACCTGACAAATAGACTAAATAACTGTATTGTTTTTTTCTTTTATCACTTTTCTTCATATTTTCTTTACATTTTTCTTTTTTTTTTATTTTTTATTTGTATCATTTGTGTATGCATTTATTTTTCCATTTTATGTATTATATATTATCTTTGTCTTTTCCACATATAGACATACATCTGAACTTTTAAATAATAATAATAAAAACATAATATCTCCTCTGTGTTGAACAGTCACTGGTCTGTCAGCCTTGACCATTTATGTTTTGACCTTAGAACTGTCAAGACATTCAGTCTTCTTTACTTAAACATGTTCACAGACTGACTCTTGTAATTACTTTCTAAACCATTCAGGCCTAGTGTAAATATTGTACATAGTCTGTTATTATATTATGTTTACTTAGATATATGTAATAATATTATTGTTATAATAAAAAAATTAATAAAAACTTCTGAACAAAAAAAAAAAAAGGACATTCAGCCTTCTGTCTTGTGTTTAATAATCCCAGTTCATATCTCTTCTCTGTCCGCTTTTTTTGCAGGATGTCCAGATTTTTGCCTGTTATTTTTTGCTGTATTCCTCATAAAATGTTTGGCTTTCTGGGTTTTTGAGGAAAATCAGTGAGGACTGAATTCAGTAAATAATGATAGGCATTCGAGTTTCAGACTTCAACCGATGCCACGGTGGTACGGCGGTAGCGTTGTTACCTCACAGCAAGAGGTTCTCCCGTTCGAATCTCGGCTGGGCTCGGGAGTGCCTTCTGTGTAGAGTCTGCATGTTCTCCCCGCGGTTGGGTAGCATTTGAAAGACATGTGTGTCTTCGTTGAAGGTTGGGCGTCGAGCTGGCACCTTGGCGTTTCGTAAAAATCTACTGCCAATCATTAGCGGACCGGAGTTCCGCTGTGGCGACCCCTTACCGAGAAAAGCCAAAAGACAAACAACAACATTCGAGTTTCAGACTTCATATCCATCAGAAAATACATGGTAACACAAGCCCTTTTATACCTGCAACTTTTTAAGTTTATAAGAGGAATATTTAAAAGTTGACCCCTATTTGTGGGGCTTTGTTCTCCCGTTATTTTGGCTTTGTCCAGATTTCTTGTGCTAAGAGGTTGAGAACTAATGCCGAGTTATCAATTAAAATACTGCACAGTTTTTTATTCTGTACAGTTTTAGGATACCCATGTGAGCTCCACATGAAAAAACAATATTTTCAAGAATAGATCTGCAAGTATAAAAGTAGCTGCCAATTGTATGTTTTGCTACAATTTAATAATCATAACAATAAATGGCCTGTACGCTAAGTGAGAAACAGCAATGTTTTAACAAGTAAGTCAGTAGTATTAAGCGGATGTTTTTAATATTCATGCAAAAAACATAAAGACACTGACAAGCAGCCAGTAGTATTAGAGTAAAACATATTGAACTGGATCCAGTTCTGTTTTTATAAATTCCACAATCTCTTGTGAAAAAATAACAATTTCTATGTTTATATTAACATGGTGTTTACACATGACCCTGGTTACGCAGGTTACAGCCAAATGATGTGGTAAGCAGGATAGTATGTGCCAATCATGTTTAAAGTATAGAAATAATGAACAGGAATAAATGGTGACTGTACAACCACATTATGTGGTAAACAGGATAGTATATACCAATCATGCTTAAAGTATAGAAACTATGAACAGGAATAAATGGTGACTGTACAGCCATATAATGTGGTAAGCAGGATAGCACATACCAATCATGTTTAAAGCATAGAAACTATGAACTGGAATAAATGGTGACTGTGCAACCAAATTATTTGGTAAACAGGATAGTATATACCAATCATGCTTAAAGTATAGAAATTATGAACTGGAATAAATGGCAACTGTACAGCCACATGATGTGGTAAGCAGGATAGTATATACCAATCATGTTTAAAGTATAGAAACTATGAACTGGAATAAATGGCGACTATACAGCCACATGATGTGGTAAGTAGAATAGTATATACCAATCATGTTTAAAGTATAGAAATTATGAAATGGAATAAATGGCGACTATACAGCCACATGATGTGGTAAGCAGGATAGTATATACCAATCATGTTTAAAGCATAGAAACTATGAACTGGAATAAATGGTGACTGTACAGCCACATGATGTGGTAAGCAGGATAGTATATATCAATCATGTTTAAAGCATAGAGACTATGAACTAGAATAAATGGTGACTGTACAGACACATGATGTGGTAAGCAGGATAGTATATACCAATCATGCTTAAAGTATAGAAACTATGAACTGAAATAAAAGGTTACTGTACAGCCGCATGATGTGGTAAGCAGGATAGTATACACCAATCATGCTTAAAGTATAGAAACTATGAACTGGAATAAATGCCGACTGCACAGCCACATGATAAGGTAAGCAGGATAGTATATACCAATCATGCTTAAATTATAGACACTATGAACTGGAATAAATGGTGACTGTACAGCCACATCATGTGGTAAGCAGGACCTTATATACCAATCATGTTTAAAGTATAGAAACTATGAACTGGAATAAACAGCGACCTTAGAGCCACATGATGTGGTAAGCAGGATAGTATATACCAATCATGCTTAAAGTATAGAAACTATGAACTGGAATAAATGGTGACTGTACAGCGACATGATGTGGTAAGCTGAATAGTATATACCAATCATGTTTAAAGCATAGAAACTATGAACTGGAATAAATGGTGGCTGTACAGCCACATGATGTGGTAAGATGGATAGTATATACCAATTATGCTTAAAGTATAGAAACTATGAACTGGAATAAATGGCGGCTGTAGAGCCACATTATGTGGTAAGCAGGATAGTATATATCAATCATGTTTAAAGCAAAGAAACTATGAACTGGAATAAATAATGACTGTACAGCCACATGATGTGGTAAGCAGAATAGTATATACCAATCATGCTTAAAGTATAGAAACTATGAAATGGAATAAATGGCAGCTGAGGAGCCACATTATGTGGTAAGCAGGATAGTATATACTAACCCTGCTTAAAGTATAGAAACTATGAACTGGAATAAACGGCGACTGTACAGCCACATGATGTGGTAGGAAGGATAGTACATACCAATCATGTTTAAAGCATAGAAAAGATGAACTGGAATAACTGTTGGCTGTACAGCCACATGATGTGGTAATCAGGATAGTACATACCAATCATGTTTAAAGTTTAGAAACTATGAACTGGAGTAAATGGCGACTGTACAGCCACATGATGTGTGTAAGCAGGATAGTATATACAAATCATGCTTAAAGTATAGAAACTATGAAATGGAATAAATGGCGACTGTACAGCTAAATGATGTGGTAAGCAGGATAGTATATACCAATTAAGCTTAAAGTATAGAAACTATGAACTGGAATAAATGGCGACTGCTCAGCCACATGATGTGGTAAGATGGATAGTATATACCAATCATGTTTAAAGCATAGAAACTATGAACTGGAATAAATGTCGACTGGACAGCCACATGATGTGGTAAGCAGGGTAGTATATACCAATCAAGCTTAAAGTATAGAAACTATGAACTGGAATAAATGGCAACTGTACAGCCAAATGATGTGGTATGCAGGATAGTATATACCAATCATGTTTAAAGTATCTAAACTGTGATCAGGAATAAATGGCGACTGTACAGCCACATGATGTGGTAAGCAGGATAGTATATACCAATCATGCTTAAAGTATAGAATCTATGAATTGGAATAAATGGTGACTCTACAGCCACATAAGGTAAGCAGGATAGTATATACCAATCATGCTTAAAGAATAGGAACTATGAAATGGAATAAATGGCGACTGCATAGCCACATGATGTGGTAAGCAGGATAGTATATACCAATCATGTTTAAGGTATAGAAACCATTAACTGGAATAAATGGCGACTGTACAGCCACATGATGTGGTAAGCAGGACAGTATATACCAATCATGTTTAAAGTATAGAAACTATGAAGTGGAATAAATGGTGACTGTACAGCCACATGATGTGGTAAGCAGGATAGTATATACCAATCATGTTTAAAGCATAGAAAATATGAACTGGAATAAATGGCGACTGTACAGCCACATGATGTGGTAAGCAGGATTGTATATACCAATCATGTTTAAAGCATAGAAACTATGAACTGGAATAAATGGTGACTGTACAGCCACATGACGTGGTGAGCAGGATAGTATATACCAATCATGTTTAAAGTATAGAACTATGAACTGGAATAAATGGCAGCTGTACAGCCACATAATGTGGTAAGCAGGATAGTATATACCAATCATGCTTAAAGTGTAGAAACTATGAATTCGATAAATGGTGACTGTACAGCCACATGATGTGGTAAGCAGGATAGTACATACCAATCATGTTTAAAGTATAGAAACAATGAACTGGAATAAATGGTGACTGTACAGCCACATGATGTGGTAAGCAGGATAGTATATACCAATCAAGCTTAAAGTATAGAAACTATGAACTGGAATAAATGGCGACTGTACAGCCAAATGATGTGGTATGCAGGATAGTATGTACCAATCATGTTTAAAGTATCAAAACTGTGATCTGGAATAAATGGCGACTGTACAGCTACATGATGTGGTAAGCAGGATAGTATATACCAATCATGCTTAAAGTATAGAAGCTATGAAATGGAATAAATGGCGACTGTACAGCCACATGATGTGGTAAGCAGGATAGTACATACCAATCATGTTTAAAGCATAGAAACTATGAACTAGAATAAATGGTGACTGTACAGCCACATGATGTGGTAAGCAGGATAGTATATATCAAACATGCTTGAAGCATAGAAACTATGAACTGGAATAAATAATGACTGTACAGCCACAAGATGTGGTAAGCAGGATAGTATATATCAATCATGTTTAAAGTATAGAAACTATGAAATGGAATAAATGGCGACTGTACAGCCACATGATGTGGTAAGCAGGATAGTATATACCAATCATGCTTAAAGTATAGAAACTATGAACTGGAATAAATGGCGACTGTACAGCCACATGATGTGGTAAGCAGGATAGTATATACCAATCATGCTTAAAGTATAGAAGCTATGAAATGGAATAAATGGCGACTGTACAGCCACATGATGTGGTAAGCAGGATAGTACATACCAATCATGTTTAAAGCATAGAAACTATGAACTAGAATAAATGGTGACTGTACAGCCACATGATGTGGTAAGCAGGATAGTATATATCAAACATGCTTGAAGCATAGAAACTATGAACTGGAATAAATAATGACTGTACAGCCACAAGATGTGGTAAGCAGGATAGTATATATCAATCATGTTTAAAGTATAGAAACTATGAAATGGAATAAATGGCGACTGTACAGCCACATGATGTGGTAAGCAGGATAGTATATACCAATCATGTTTAAAACATAGAAAATATGAACTGGAATAAATGGCGACTGTGCAGCCACATGATGTGGTAAGCAGGATAGTATATACCAATCATGCTTAAAGTATAGAATCTATGAAATGGAATAAATGGTGACTCTACAGCCACATGATAAGGTAAGCAGGATAGTACATACCAATCATGCTTAAAGAATAGGAACTATGAAATGGAATAAATGGCGACTGCATAGCCACATGATGTGGTAAGCAGGATAGTATATACCAATCATGTTTAAGGTATAGAAACCATTAAATGGAATAAATGGCGACTGTACAGCCACATGATGTGGTAAGCAGGACAGTATATACCAATCATGTTTAAAGTATAGAAACTATGAAGTGGAATAAATGGTGACTGTACAGCCACATGATGTGGTAAGCAGGATAATATATACCAATCATGTTTAAAGCATAGAAAATATGAACTGGAATAAATGGCGACTGTACAGCCACATGATGTGGTAAGCAGGATTGTATATACCAATCATGTTTAAAGCATAGAAACTATGAACTGGAATAAATGGTGACTGTACAGCCACATGATGTGGTAAGCAGGATAGTATATACCAATCATGTTTAAAGTATAGAAACTATGAACTGGAATAAATGGCAACTGTACAGCCAAGTTGTCACATTTGGAGAAAAATGCAGTGGTAGCATTGGTGGATGTTGTACTAAAGAATAACTTTATGGTCTTTAATGATGAGTATTACCAGCAAATTAGTGGAGTAGCAATGGGTGCGGCTTGCGCACCCACATATGCTAACATTGTGTTAGCAGCTTGGGAGTCCAATTTTGTTCACAACTCAGAATATACTCAATATTGGACCCTTTACAGGCGGTTTCTGGATGACATAGTTATTTTTTGGATTGGGGGTAGTGAAAAACTATCGGAATTTATGAATTATCTACAGAATACTACTAATTTTTTAAAATTCACGTTTACTACGTCCGTAGATAGGTTACAATATTTGGACGTTGAAATATACAAGAACGTGAATAATAGGGATTTTGAAACCAAGGTTTTTAGGAAAAACACCTTCTGCAATTCCTATTTACATTTCACTAGCACCCCACATTGTAAAAAGAATATTGTCAAGGGACAATTTGTGAGGGGTGTCGTATGACTAGTAAAGACGATGACTTTATTAAGGAATGTAACACACTGGAGGGAATGTTTTTAGCCAGGGGCTACCCCTATGAATTTGTTTCAAGAACTAGAAAAGAGGTAGAGGAAAATAGATTAGGTAAATATAAACCTATAAAAGGTGTAGAATTAATTGTAAATAATGTCAATTTGCCATCTTTTAATAAGCAGAATAAAACTAATGTAGTCAATGATGGACAGTATAATTCAGCATTAGTGATGGAGTTTAATAATTTGAATATTAAAGTAAGAAAGATTTTCCAGAAAGAATGGAGCAATTTTGTTTCATACACTGACATCTTGAATAACAAGAAAGAGATGCCTAAGGTTGTATACAAAAATGGTAGAAGCATTAAAAATTTGTTGGAAAATAATAAAATAGGTAATAGTAATGAAATTTCTACGAAAATGTCACTATATGATAAAAATAGAAAATATGGAACATATCAATGTGGACACTGTAATCAGTGCCCACACATTAGTAATAAGATGGAAATATTGGTACCAACAAGGACATTAATATAACTGCCTCTGGATATTTTAACTGTGATACACAGGAGTGGTGTATTTAGCTACGTGTTTGGAATGTAAGTCATATTATGTGGGGAAGACTGAGAGGGCATTAAAAAAGAGAATTTATGAGCATATTTACGAGATATCTAAGAGAAAAGAAACAAATGCTCTGTTCAAACACACGTTAGATTGTAATAATGCCAAATTCACCTTCTTTGTATTGGAACAGGTCAAAAGAGAAATAAGAGGGGGCCCTTGGGAAGAAAAATTAGAATTTAAGGAGCTCTGGTGGCAAATTTTATTAGATGCAACTAATTTCCCAGGGCTCAATGACCACATTTCCCTAACCTCAGTGTTAAAACTAAGAGCAGCCAAGATTTAGTTTTATTTGTAATTGCTCTTTTAGGTCAGCAGATGGTGCTAGTAGGCTAGGAATGAATTTTTCATGAAACAAAGAATACAAAAGGTTTTAAAAGGTATAAATATTTAGTAGTTTTTATTACATTTGTATTTATTTATTTAATGTGGTTTTAAATAAATTATTGAGTGATCATGAATTTTAAACTAATGAAGAAGGGAGTTTTTTAAAATCAAATATCGAAATGTGTTTTAATAGTTGTAAATGGTAACTTCAAATGAGCCTTGTAAACAGATGTTTAATGTTAATCATGAATTTAATGAATTTTATTGGTCGGCACAGACCACATGTGAGTATATTAGGTGATTTTAAATTACATTTGTTAGTCTGAAGAAGTCTTACATGTTTGTGGAGACGAAAACGCATTGATGGATGTTAACAGCGTTTACGTTTTGCAGTGATTTGTTTTCTGTACTTGCAATAAAGTGTGTTGGTCATCGCTGGTGAACTGCTTTCGTGGTTATTGGATTTATTGGAACTGTACAGCCACATAATGTGGTAGGTAGGATAGTATATACCAATCATGCTTAAAGTGTAGAAACTATGAATTGGAATAAATGGTGACTGTACAGCCACATGATGTGGTAAGCAGGATAGTGTGTGCCAATCATGTTTAAAGTATAGAAACTATGAATTGGAATAAATGGTGACTGTACAGCCACCTGATGTGGTAAGCAGAATAGTATATACCAATCATGTTTAAGGTATAGAAATGATGAACTGGAATAAATGGCAACTGTACAGCCACATGATGTGGTAAGCAGGATAGTATATACCAATCATGTTTAAAGTATATAAACTATGAACTAGAATAAATGGTGATTGTACAGCCACATTATGTGGTAAGCAGGATGGTATATCAATCATGCTTAAAGTATAGAAACTATGAACTGGAATAAATGGTGACTGTACAGCCACATGATGTGGTAAGCAGGATAGTATATACCAATCATGTTTAAAGCATAGAAACGATGAACTGGAATAAATGGCGACTGTAAGAGGGAAGAATTGGAGGAATCCGTACTGCTAAGTTAGTCTAATACAAATAGTAACTGCAACATGAAAGGAGGGAAAAACAGGCTTAATGTATATTTAGAGAGAAAGTCAGGGAAGAGAATTAGATAGCAATAAGGAAAAAAGTGAAGACTGGAGAGTAAGGAGGTATAAGGAATGAAAACATATGTGTTCACATTTAGAGATATAGTTAAACCTGATTTTGAGCTAGGAAGTATTTCAGAGTGGTTTTGAAAGATGGGAGGGATGGTTTAGACCTGATGAAAACAGTAAAGGAGTTCTAGGCCATAGCAACCTTGAACAAGTACAGACAATGCCCTGCAGATTTGTTAGGTTTGTAGACAGACAGCAGTTTTTGGTCACTGGATCGCAATGACCGACTGTGAACATAATCATGTAGAATGTTTTTTAGTGCTGGAGCTGGATAATTTTATAGGTTGTAAAAAGGTATGTATATCTCAGTCGATGTGACATTTCTTTTTTTTTTTCCCCTAATAAATTTTTATTGAAATATATCGATGTGACATTTCTAAGTAATTTATGCTTTTCAGTGCTATACAGTGTTGGGTTTTGAAAGGGGTACGTGCTGCAAATTTATCAACTTTATTATAGCATTGTTCAAGTTTTAATTTTTGTGAAGCCTGGAGGTTACTAAGGATGGGAGCACCATAAAGAAGAGTGGGGAGGAGATAAGTAGTGGCAAGTGCAGTTTCAGTTGCATTGGTGAGAAAGTTTTTGGCTCTGTAAAGCATCCCTAGATTTTGATGAGTTTTTCATAAGCAATTTTGTATATGCAGGTTGAATGTAAGATTATCATACACTATCACCCCTAATGGTTTACTATGAGAAGTTACTTCAATGGTTGTATTAACAAGAGAGAGCACTTTAAATGTTGGATTTTTTTTTTTATGAGAGAGGGATTTGAGGAAAAAAGTAGTAGTTTGGTCTTTTTTGGGTTGAGAATGAGTTGTGAGTTATGGAGCCATGTTTCAGTGGCTGTTAAAGCTTCTTGAATAATTTTTTTTGAGGTGTACCATGTTGTCAGATGTGCAAATGAGAGTATAATAATCTGTGCATTGTATTGGGTGGCCTGTTGTGTGGAAATTTAGAGGGCGTTTGTGAAACTGTTATAGAGGAGGGGACCAAGAATAGAGACTTGTGGTACACTGGTGGAGACAGGGAAGTAAGGAGAGAATGTGGAGTGCCACTTTACTGACGGATATCTATTAGACAGTTTTGAACCACAGAAAGGTGTGCTGAGAGAGACTTAGTGAGGACATTTGAAGTAGATATTTACAGTGACAAACTGTGTTGAAGGCGTTAGATAAGTCTAGAAATAAGGAAAAGACTAGTTTGTCATTATCTCTACCTTTATTTATAGTATCTATATAGGTATGAAGCACAATGCTAGTAATATGGGAAAGATGGAAGCCATGTTGTGTAGGGGATAGCAGTTCTTCCTGCAGGAGATAGTCTAGCAATTGTTTCTGAATACATTTTTTCTGGTATTTTGGTGAGGTGAGGGAAAAAAATCACTGGGCCATTTTTGGGACTTTGCCATTTTATCTACTGTGGTGCGATCTCGAAGTTGGTATATTTAAGTAGGGGGGGTGTGTGGGTACATTATTTTGTCTTTGGATTTTTTTTGTTTTGGAGAGCAGCAATTTTTTTCCCTGGAAAAAAAATCACTGTTCCGTGTGTTCGACATTTACTGCTTTCGGTTTTTAGTGCTCGATATAAGAGCATTCACTCTTTTTATCATCTGACTTCGTGATACAGACCCGCCCAGGATGAGACAACAAAATATTCCTAACTGAAAGATGAT
This sequence comes from Protopterus annectens, assembly GCF_019279795.1. Classification (NCBI taxonomy): domain Eukaryota; kingdom Metazoa; phylum Chordata; order Ceratodontiformes; family Protopteridae; genus Protopterus; species Protopterus annectens. Next base: position 1,132,082,694 of record NC_056746.1, read on the forward strand.
TAAAAACATAAAATTAATAGTTGTTTGCATATATATGTATGTTAAAAAAAAAAAAAAATATATATATATATATATATATATATATATATATATATATTAAAATCAAAACTCCAGCGCCAAAGTTACTCCACATAGTTTACTCCAATATTATGTTCACAGCATGGGTGCAAGAAAATAACCAGCAGACAGCAGTTTGCTGACTCATAACGCTTCTTCAGTTACAAATCTAACATTAACACGAGGTAACGTTTATCTAACTTTTTGCAGTACCATGTGATCAAACTGAACTTCCCTTGCTGTAATCAATGATTTAAAGTCAACTATTTTGTCTAAAGTAATAATATATGTTCATTAAAATAATACAGACATCTATTAATTGCATTTTAAATGGAGAAAATGTAAACATGTATAATATATTCAAACAATTAATAAAATAAATTGTAATCAAGAGCTAAATTGTACTTATAACAGTAATACATATTTCAGAAAATAAAGACAAAAATCTGGCCATCTGCTGGAGCAAAATACAAACACCTAAAACAAGCCCATGCCAAAACAAGTGTATAGCATAGCATAAAGCAAAGCATGACTCTTAACATAAGTTTCTGAAATTGATGGTAAACAAGTACCAAAATTATACAACACTGTATCAAATATATTGTATAAGCAAACCTGAAAAAAAATTTGAATAATGACAGATTGTGAACATCACAGTCTGGTAGGCAAAAGAAAAACATAGAAGAATCCTAGCGAAACATAAAGCAATACAAAACTGTAAATTAACATAAAACAAGAATAACAAACATCAAATAAGTACCAACTTTTACTAATGGAATAATATCCAAAATATATGTCATTATGTCAAATATGTCATTTAAAAAAAAACTGAAGGGCAGGAATTGGACTTGGATTAAATAAATTAATTTAAACCTGGTGTATATAATTCACCAAAATTAACAATCCAAGCCTATTCGTTTCTTTTAAGAATTTTAGTCCACATAGTACATGTGTGAATATTTAGGCTGTCTATCTTGTCAATTCCCATAAAAAAGAAGACTGTCTCTGTTGTGTTTTAGAGATAGTTTATAGAGGATGCTTCTATCCCTACAACACCTGATCTCACTTAAATGCAGAGAGATACTTTGTTCCCATGGGCATCTAGTCTGCCCTACATACAAAGTGCCACATAAACATACAGCCATGCATACCCACCATTCATTCGAGCATGTTATCATATGCTGAATGTCATACACCTTGCTCGTATTGATGGAGGTAAAGTGCTTTGCCTTGCATGTATGTGTGCAGAAAGAGGAATTACTGCATGGAAAAGAGACTAAGGACCAAGACCATGAGTCCCTTAATTTTGTGATTTATCTTTAACATGTTTGAATGATGAAAAATGTTTGCCAAACTATTCCCACTTTTATAAAAATGCTGACATCTGTCTGATAAAATATAGAGAAAAAAATGTCAGTTGACAAAAATATTCTAGTGCTGTTGTATAACTGATTTAAGTTTAAATGTATTTGTTCCATGCGTTAATATACATCTAGGGACCTCACTGTACTCATTGTTGGTATCAGTCGTTGTATGTGTTAGAAAATCAGCTCTCATTCTATTATTAGGCAACTAAATCTGATGAGTATCCACGCATGGAAAATCTCTGTGATAAATCCTGAACTTCCCTTTTAAAACGTCGTCATCACTACAAATTCTCTTAACTGGTAGAAGCTCAGTATAGAATATTTTTTGTACTGTGACGTGGATGGCAACTGCTTTTCAAAAGGAAGGTGCTGCAGGTGAATGGTTTCCTGTACGTGGCTGTTTGGATGGAACCATCCAACAGTTTTGTGACAGTAACATCTAAAAAGTTCATGGCAAAATCTGATCTGTAATCCAAAATAATTGTTATTAATGTGTGTCACAAACTCTTTGAGACTGCTGACTGAACACCATCATCACAGCCAGCAGTCATCAAGGTAATATTGCCACGTGTCCACTTCTGACAAGTACTTATTAACAGTGTCATAGAGAACCATTGCCTCAAAATAACCCATTTAAAGGATGGCATAAGTCAGTCGAAAAGCCGCACCCACTGTTATACCATTTAACTGATGCCAAGACTTGCCTTTAAAACAGAAAACATTATAATTTTAGACCATCTCAATCAAAGACAAAAGAAAATCATTCAACTCTACATGATATAATCCAGATTTTTCAAGAAAAAAAACAAATTTTCCTTATTTCCTTAACATGGGGAATACAAGTGTATAAAGATTGTAGATCTAAGAAACATACATAAATACATTGTCATGCATGGAGCTCCATGATTACACTCCAAAAGTGTAAAAAAGATAAATCTGTTATGTTACTGCAGTGCGAGACCCAGCTGTAGCAGTGCTTTCAGAGGTGTGTAGCCCCTCAAGGGGAGTTTGTTGGCATCCATGTCATGGACACATAATAATGTGGTTACAATCAGAGACCTGATCATAACCCTCTACGTTTTATGTGCAAGGCCTGTATTGAGTGTAAAAAATGAATGATCTTTGTGTCTTTAATGTGTGCAGTCATTAGGCTAAGGAGAAGTTTCAACATTTCTTCCAGACATGCTGACAAGGGTTTAGTCAAATAACCACCTCCTGGTGCAGTAGGTCTCCCAGAGGCAGGCAAAGTTTGTTCATGAATGTTAGGCAGTAAATTTAAGCATTATGTTTTGGGAAGATTAATAGATAACAGCTGTTTGCAAATCAACAGTAATAGTACCTCTTTTCCCAGATGATTCCAAAAGGCCATTTATTCTATGTTTAAAATAATCAATGTACAATTGGACTTATAGGTAGTTAATCCCTTTTTCATTTTTTAAAGCTTTCTGGCTTCTAATTCTTTTGTTTAACAGCTCAGTATTTTGTTTGCTGAGTTTTAAATAATTCTCGATCTTAGCAACATCAGTATATCACACAATTTTCCCATCATAAAATTCAACTAATTCATCCAAAACAAATGTGAAGCTATAATACGGTGTGTGTATCTGTGTGTGTGTGTGTGTGTGTGTGTGTGTGTGTGTGTGTGTGTGTGTGTGTGTGTGTGTATGAAGTGTGTGTGTGTGTGTGTGTGTGTGTGTGTGTGTGTGTGTGTGTGTGTGGTGTGTGTGTGTGTGTGTGTGTGTGTGTGTGTGTGTGTGTGTGTGTGTGTGTGTGTGTGTGTGTGTGTATGAATGTGTGTGCAAGAGTGAATGTGAACGGTGCCTCTTCTTACACTTTGTGGCTGCCAAACCTGTTAACTACCACAGGAAGTGCTGTTCTGCGCTCCATGGTCATTAACTGTGATTTAGAGACATACCAATTTGCCAATAATAAGGTCTTTCCTCATTGTGTCTAATCTGTCTCTGAATCGCAAATTGCCACATTGTGGAAACAGGGCCATTTTATCCATTGTTGAATGTATTAAGTTTAATATACATCAGTTTGTATTCATTGTATGCTGAGCAGATATTCAATTATATCTTGATTCTGTGTCATCTGCTGCCACCTTCTGATGATGCAGTTGTGGGGACAAACAGTTTGTATTGATTGGGTAGGCAGATATTTGGTAGTCTACATCTAACACAAACTAAAGCAGAATGCAGCACAATGAACCACTTCGCCATCTAGACAATAAATCAATAAATAAATGCAGTTATTTTCAAAAGAAAAGTAAGAAAAGCAAAATGGAACATGTCCAGAAATGCCTCTAAGTACCCCCTGGTCACGATTACAAACACTGGCGATCAGTGATCCTTGAACCTGCTAGTAAACTTGTTAGCTTTCATTCAGTTTCTACCCACCCACAAATAATCCCATTTTTCCTTCAGTTTCTACCCACCCAGAAATAATCCCATCTCTCCTTCAATTTCTAGCCACCCACAAATAATCCCAGTTTTCCTTCAGTTTCTACCCACCCACAAATAATCCCAGTTTTCCTTCAGTTTCTACCCACCCAGAAATAATCCCAGCTTTCCTTCAGTTTCTACCCACCTACAAATAATCCCAGTTTTCCTTCAGTTTCTACCCACCCACAAATAATTCCAATTTTCCTTCAGTTTCTACCCACCCACAAATAATCCCTCTACCAGGGCATGCTATGTTGCTAAACTTCAAGTTCTGTAACTTGGGAAACATCTACCTTCTAGTTATTGCTCATCCCGAATACTCATGCCTTACTCAAAATGCCCATATCTTCTTCAACTGTAAACACAATTACATATTTGTATTACTTATTTATGCAGGTATGGAGTATATGTTTTAACTTGTTTTAACAAATACATTTTTGTATTGTGCAGTTTGTTAGATTGTTATTGTAAAACACTAGAGCTTTTCTTCCTATGTTTGCCATAGAAATAGATTATATACAGCAAGGAACTTACTTTACTTACGTGGCTGTGAAAATATAGACCTAGATTTATGAATGGGTCTGCAGTTGTGTACAGCCAAATATACCAGAGCCCTATACAACTAGAAGACATCCTTTCTCACATTCATTCTTCTCAGATTTGTTGTGTGATACACAAAAATATTGACATGTCAGTACATAGCAGACATGCATCACTGATTAAATCTATAGTATAGGACAGTGTGCTATCTTTGCACTGTTTCCAAATATATTTTCAGTAAAAGTTTTCACTGAGTAATCTTTACTACTATTAGTTAGCATTATTACTATTTACAATGCTTTCCCCTTCTGACCTGTTGCTAAGTATCTGGCTATATTACCAGCTGTCATAGCCACTCCCAGTGGACACCTCCTTGATTCCCAACCACAAAACCACAGATATATCCCTTTACTGGATGGGTCCCCTTGACTTCGCATGGAGTTGGCTTTATGGCATGATTCATAGAATTGTGGAAGCAGGGAAGAAGTGGACAGCCACGGATTGGGTATGTGGAGCCATCATCCAGTGACAGCCTCAGAATCCCTACTCAGGAGCAGTAATGTGCAGTGATGTCCATAAGTCCATCAATCCCCCTTACTGAACTGCTGCGCTGCAATGATTCTAGGCTCCAGTGGAGGTCACACAGGGAACAGGTTTTCCTAAACCCTCCTCCAGGATAGGACATCTGAACTTTGTCTTCTTTATCTTATCCCCTCTACCCAAACAGTTCCCCCCAAATCTGTTCACAAATTTAGGTCACTGGTGACATAGACAGGCATCTCACCTCTGTGTAATTGGACTGACAATGCTTTAGCTGACTTTTAGAATATCTTGCACTTTTTTAACTGATCATTGCTGCAGTTTCATTCTTCTTTGTTGTATTGTACTTTCTTTTAATGGAATCTTACATTTTCAAAGTGTTTAATGATAAACATTATAATAAATATACAGATTGCCCGATCCTTAAGAAATATGCTGTAAGTTTCAAATGATGGAAATGTATTCTTAGAAGAACCAGGTTACTCATACCTCAGCCAGTGCAAGATCATTACAGAATGCATGTGAGCTAAACCAAGGGATACTAAGCACATAACACCTTTGAAACAAAATGTTCGGTTTCCAGAAATTGAGAGATACAGTGAACCTGCCTCACTGTTGTATGACAAGCCAGGCCAATGTGCAAAGCAACACAGTGATAACAATCTGGAAGTTGGAGTTCCCAACACGATTATGGATAGAACTTAGGACATACTTTTTATGGTATTCCAATGGTGAATAATAACATTTTATAATATATGACTGCAGTAGAAATTGCAATTACAAAATTAGTTACTTCCACATCTACAAATAATATTATACCAGTCATGTGCAGAGAACTTCTGCTATGTTCATTATACAGAATATGATGGGAACTGAAAATGCACCAGCATTTAAAAGGCAACAATCTGACAGTTTTGCAAAATATATGGGTTTCAAGCATCTGAAAACAACATCTTTATAAATACAAAGTAATGGGCTTCTCAGAAAAGAGTCAAAAACTATATAAAAGCATTCCTTGAAAACACTGCATACATATTTTTACAAGAGAATATCCAACAACCCTATGCAGTACTAGTAGGCATTCATCTGCATAAGTGTTGCTAAAAGTTAATTTGAAAACTTATCTTCATTCAGACACATTAAATAAAACAAGTGATGATTATATAATAAGAAGTCATGCTACTAGGAAAAATGCTACCAGGAAATTGTTACACTCAGTGACTAAAGTGTCTTATGTACAGAGTGACACAAAGTCATAAAATTCCTGGATTTGCAAGCATAAATGAGGGCAATGTGGAAGAAGGATAGCCAGACAGTCGCAATAGTATTTGGAGTAACGGTCTTATAACTGTACTTAGATATTTTACAGATACATGTAACTCTGCATGAATTGCAGAAGGAGTCAGTTCTGGGCATATTGTGGGTGCTGCGAAGAGCACTTCGGGCTAACATGGCACAGGAAAATAACTTTCTTGGGTGACGTAAGCCAGGGAACCTTGTTGGCTAGGCTTACTTAAGCCCTTGGGCTGATAGCCTAGTACCTACCTATGAACATCAAAGACTGAAACAATACTAATTTCATGACTTTATTCATACTTTCACTTAGAAAGGGGTCCATTCCTGTCATGATATTAGAAACCCAAAAGACGGAGAAATTAAAAAAAAGGCAAAAATGGGAATTATACTTTCATGAAAATATACTGCACTCAGCATAATATGAAAGGCAGCAGCTATCTACTGGAAAAGTAATTAGCAAACTGAAAGATTTTCTTATTTTCTACTACACCTTATTATATAACTAATATCAAAGTCTCAATAGTTGATACCTGTTAAAATGGAATTAGCTTTAACAGACAGTACTTTATTTTTCCAAAATGCTTGATTACTTCTAAATATTTAAGCAGAAATGCAACAATTATTCCAAGAATGAAATTTTTCAGGATGTATTTATAAATAAATCTTAGTTTAGACTGATTACATAAAATATAATTAATTGCATTTTAGATGTTCAAATGCAGGGTAAAATGCCTGCACTGAAAGGAGAAGATTGGTTTATTAAATTATTTTATTAAATATGTAAAAGTTGTTTTCTTTATTTTCATTTAAATCAGGTGGTGATACTTAAAAATGGCCTTCTGTCCTCAGACCCCTTAGCCCAACGGTTATCTCAGAAAGGGACACTGCAAATGGTTGAAGCCCTTTTGAATATTTGTCAGCACCCACTGAGGCTTCTTGATCTAGTTCCTGGTCTTTGACATGCAGAGCTTGCATAACAGTTTAAGAAAGACTCACTGTTACTTTAAGATCTAGCATTTACAAAGAAACAAAGTCTTCTGGGCAAAAGCACAACAAGTAGATTCCATAGTTACTGCAGCTGGCACTTAAAAAGGATTTGTCTGAAGACTCTTCCTCTATCCATCTGCCAAGCAAGGAGTCCAGGCAATGGACAGCTTCATACTACTTTGCCATTTGGACCATGAACTACACTGCTCATATGGCAAGATTCCCGAAGAATCATGCTCACCAACCATTATCCACTTTGAAGAATTCTATTATGCCAGAGTCACTGAAATAGATTCAAGCCACTCTGTCAAATATGTCTTAACATTTGCACCCTCTCCATTTGCCTAATGCATAACGTGGTGCATGGAGCAGCAAGAGCAGCCAGGGCAGGCATTGCTATGAGATGCCTCATTTGGCATCCCTCATAAATGACCCCTTCAAGGGAACCATCTTATTTGGTTCTACAGTGAAACAGAGGAGCAGAATAGTGAGCAGGATAGCAAGACTCTGTGGTAGAAGTGAAATTTGAGAACCACCAACACCCATTCAACAGCAACCAAAAGGGAAAATCTCTTCTCTTCTGAAGAGGTGAACAAGGCAGAGAATGCCACTTCAACAGACAAGCTCAGAGGTTGAGGGGCTTTGCAGAACCAGGGTTTCCATGGGCCCTTGGAAAAAACGAATATATAAACACCAAACTGGAGCCAGCATACAGCAAACACTTTAATGTCTTCTAGTACCTCGGCTGAACACAGCCTTCAAAGGAATAATCAAAGACATACAGCTGCATCTTTTTATACATTTGCTAGATTGGATAATGAATCAATTATTTAATTAGTACAAACCACTTTACTACAATTTTAATACAATGATAATAAAATACTCATATTTTACTAAATTAGAATATTAAAAGTTAATATTCATTTCTAAGTTCAAACCCTTAGGCACTAAAGTACCAAAATTAAGAATAAAAGCTGAGAGCAAGCAACACTGGAACAGTAGAGATAAGCTGAGATAGGATAAATAACTGCTCGTCCAACAAGGATATACAAAGATGAAACCACAATTTATTGTAGAACAATAACACATCCAGGTTTAGCGCTTTCGACTGAGCACCAGTCTTCCTCAGAACAAAAAACTACTAAAATCCTTGCATATTTATACACATCAGTTAATTGCTTAATAGTATAATTGATGAAAAAAGTCCGCCAAAAAAATTAGAGACAAGACTTCTTATACTTACATCTATATAACGACCTATGAACTATTTCACCTATAAAATACATACACATTAAATAAACATAAATAAAAATACTAACTATATAAATGTAAAAATCAATAATTCAGAATAACAACCATTTGTACATTAAAAATATATGCATATACATAATAATATACTTGTGGGTGCAATGTGTAACTAACTCACCCTACCCACTCAAATCTTATATATCTAAATAATAGATGGAAATGAGTATGGTCATGAATATAATGTAAGGCCACATATCTATTAATTGAATATATACGTGGGCTGACAGGGGAGTATATAAAAACAATTATGAGGCTAAAGCTAAAAAAGGTTTAATACTTATAAACTCATTTAAGCCAGGCGGTCTCGTAGAATCAGTTAAGATTTGCCATTTACTCTCCAATTGGGCCAATTTCATTTTCCAATTACCTCAGAAGGGTGTATCAATTACTTGATCAATAATAGAAAAAACAAAGTTGTGTTCTTCTCCTTCTCTGCTATGTGCCTATATAACGCATTTTTGGTGTCACATTTGCCTATCTTATATATGTGTTCATAAATGTGTTTTTCAGCTGCCTTTCCGTCTTCCCTATATAGTGTGCATTGCATTTTGTACATACGGCAATATAAACCACCTGCTTGGTGTAACAATTACCTGTCCTACATTTGATGGTAGTATGACATATATCATCCAATTTTATAATCTTGGTTGAATTAATATATTTACATTGCCGGCATCTTCCACATTTGGATGTACCTTAGTATGTATTAAGAACTTGTTTGTTGTGACTGGCTTTCACTAATAACAACTTCATATTAGGGGCTGTCTTAAAAACACATCTGGGTTTGGTTCCTAGTATACCCTCCAATTCCATGATGGTTAATGTATTGCAGTATCTCTCTAGAATTTCCTTAATCATGTAAGTATTAGGTGTATAGGTGAGTATACACACCCTTCCAGATGTGTCATTGTCACGACATGTCTGTTGCTCCATTCTATAACAACCCAGCAAGGGTTTGTACTTGATTCCCCATTCATTATATACATAATTAATTACATCCATAACCATTTTATTTGGATATGCTCTACTAGTAAACATGTCCTTGATGACATTTAATTCAAGTTCCAAGATATGCTTATTGGATGACATTCTCGCTGCACGTATGCATTGCCCTTTGATGACATTTTTGAAAATATAAGGAGGATGATTACTACTGAAATGGACATAATCATTCGAAAATGTAGGTTTCCTGTAAATCCTGGAATCCGCCACATAACACAAGCACTCAGGTCTCTCAACAGCAGGTACAAATATGACTCAGTCATTGTCCACGCTGGTGTAAACGACCTGAGGACTACATGAAAAGAGACATTGAGGAGCTCTCTGATTATGTAGCCCAGGCAGGTATGACCCTGACCTTGAGCAGTATCCTACCTTCACCAAGAATGATGCCACAATACAGAGATAAGATGATCAGCTTTAACAATTGGCTTAAACACTGGTGTCATTCAAAGGGGATCCAGTATCTGTCTGCCTGGGATGACATGCTGGACAAGCCACGGCTTGCACCTGTCACCCTGGGATTCGGATATTGGCAAAGGCTCTTGCCACCCCATAGTGCCTTTTTAGGCAAGGCTCAAATTCTAAACCTACCACCCTAGAACACAAAAAGGAAAAAACTAAGGGTAATGCTGCTCAATGCCAGAAGTCTAAATCTCAAAATGCAGGCCCTTCTCAGTATGGAGAACATCGATGTCTGTGCTGTGACAGAAACCTGGTTCAAGGCTCCTGAGAGCACCCCAGCTATCAGGTTTTACCTCATATCATGCCCCAAAATCCGGACAATACCAAGAAAGGAGGGTATCCATATTCATCAAGGGCACCCACACCTCAAGACTGGTGGCAACGCACGATGCATCGGAGACCATCCAGGTGCAATTAACCATAGGCAAGACTGCTCTGCAAATTGTAGCATGTTACAGGCCACCCTCACAAACTCAGGAAACTCACATGGCCTTCCTGAAAACACTAGAGGGGATAAATGTATCACCAAACACCATCATACTAGGTGACTTCAATTACCCTAATATAGACTGGGAACACTACTCAAGCCCAAACACCCTAGCCCAAAAGTTCGTGGAATTCATAAACTCAAATGCCATGGAACAACTAGTCACCATCCCCACAAGAGGAGATAACATACTTGATCTCATCATCACGAACATGGGAGCACAATGTTCAACACCGAAGTATACCCCTCACTGGTGAGATCAGATCACAAACTAATCTCGCTGGAGGTCCTCATCCCACCCCACCTGAAATAAAAAGACCACAGTAAAGAACTTCTCAAAAGCCGACTTCACACTTCTAAAGACTAGTGTGGTCTCCTTTCAGGCCCCAAACAATACTCAAGCCGCTGAATCCCTTCTACCAGCACCTGCAGGACTGCATGGATAAGGCAATCCCAAGCAAAACAAAGACTCTTTGTACCAAAGGCAAGCGTCCAGTCTGGTGGACCCCAGCCATAAACAAACTCTACAACAAAAGGAGGAAGCTACTACAAGATAGAGCAAAATCCTTAAAAGGTAAGACACCCTTGATCACTATAAGTAAAAACTAAGAGCTCTCATAAAATCATCCAAAGCAAATTTCGAGAGAAAAATAGCTAAAGACTCAAAAGACAATCATAAGGCCTTCTTTAGCTATGTTAGAAACCTAGGAGGAAACTCCCAGATATGCTCAGAACTAGTTCAAAATGATGTGAAGATTACTGATCCTACAGACATTGCCAACATACTGGCTGACAGGTTCAGTGCAAACTTCTCCCCTCCCCAAAGGAGAGATATCTATACCAAATGAGTGCAGCCCCCAAACATCTCCAGCCCCAAGTGAGAACTGCTCTCTCCAAAGCAAAAACACAGCATCCATGGGACCCGATGGTGTCCCGCTGTGTGCTCCACGAACTCAATGATGACTCAAACCTCCAGCTAGTACTACTGTTTGATCAAAGCCTTACCTCTGGATACATACCCAGGAAGTGGCGCACTGCAACTGTGGTCGAACTTCACAAAGGCGGTGCCTCCACAGACCCTGGAAATTACCCCATTAGCTTGACAAGCCTTATCTGCAAAGCCATGGAGAGGATCATAATGGACCTCATAAATAAAGACATAGGAATTTGCAGACTTTGGATCCAACCCAGTTTGGCTTTGTCAAAGGCAGATCATGCCTTTTAAACTTGGTTGACTTTTTGAAACAGTCACCAAAGCCATTGATGAGGAAAGGCAGTCCATACAGCCTACCTCGATCTGGCTAAGGCCTTGATACAATACCCCACTCGGGTATCATTGAAAAACTCATCAGCTTAAATGTTAACCCATACATCACAAGATGGGTTGCAAACTGGCTGAGTGACAGAACCCACAGGGTCAGAGTTGCTGGCGCCATGTCAGACTCAAAGCCTGTCACAAGTGGTGTCCCACAGGGCTCAGTCCTGGGCCCACTCTTGTTTGGCATCTACTTTTCGAAGTACAAGCAAACACAGGAGGGTTATGGCTGACAAAGTTTGCAGATGACTGCAAACTATAGTAGAAAACACATCTGACACAGATACCCTTCAGAAGGGTCTCACAGAAACGGATAACTGGTGCCAGAGCCACGGCCTAAAGTTAAATGCCAAAAAATGCATAGTCATAAACAAGGTTACCCCTAGCTACCAAATAGGTGGCAATCCACTGAGCACAGAAGAAGTTATCAGGGACCTGGGGACCCAGGTTGATAGTAGTCTGTCATTCGACACCCATGTAGCTAAAGTAGTTAGGAAGTCCTTCTACATTGCCCACCTTATCATGAAGGATTCTCATCTAGATCAAGGGAGGTCATAGTCTCCTTTACTCATCACTCATCAGACCAATGATTGAGTACAATGCCCCATTCGGAATGTATCTGACCCGACACTTGCAGCAGCTGGAGAGGCCACAAAAGTTCCTCACCAAAAGGATAAAGGGTCTCAAAAATCTGTCCTATGCTGCCCGACTGAAAGAACTCCAGCTCTATTCAGTTCAGAGGTGACCTTTGCCTAACATACAAGGCCATGTCAAACCCAGATTTGATGAATATGCTTCACCTCAAAAATCTAGATCCATCAGAGCCACAAGGGCGGGAGACTTCAACCTCCACACGCCTATTAATAGGACGTGCTGGAGAGATAGATTCATCACCCAAAGACTCCCTATGCTGTGGAACAAAATCCCGGTACATGTGAGGCAGAGCACCTCGCTGGCCTTGTTCAAGAGAAATCTTGACCAATGGATGGGAGATTGCAGATATACCCCAGGAATTATCTCAGTGTCACTGCTCGACAGAGGCACAGCAAAATAATGGGTATAGTTCCCCATACTAAAGGGGTGGCGTAAACAATGGGCTAGGCTTATAAATGCCCTCGGGCAGATAGCCTAGTATGAACCTATGAACCTATGAACCTATGAACCTATGAATCCTGACTCAATAATACATCTAAATATGAAATTTCATTATTACTATAATTATGAGTAAATTTTAAGAAATCTACTGTATTATTGATGTACTGCATAAATTTGTGTAATCTTTCCACTGATGCTTTCCACAAAATGAAGATATCATCCAAATATCTAACATATAAAACTATGTCTTGAAAGAATTCACTTTTGAACACATATTCGGATTCCCAATCCGCCATCACTAAATTAGCAAAAATGGGAGCACATGCTGCTCCCATAGCTACTCCCTTAGTCTGTCTGAAAAACTCCCCTTGGCATGAAATATAATTATAATCTAGTACTAGTGACATCATGTCACAGATTAGGCATACTTTTTCCCATGAAAAATCGCTATATTTCTTCAAACTTCTCTCAAAACATTCCAGGCCCTCATCCTTAGGTATGCTGGAAAAAAGATCAATGACGTCTACAGTCAAAAATATTAAGTTCGGATTCCATTTATCGTTGGTTATTTCCCCCAGAAATCTCCACGAATCTTTCATAATATGGGGAATATTGTCATACACTTTCTTGAGCCATCTATCTATCAATTTCCCAATATTAAAGGTTTTAGACCTGGATCCCGAGACAATCGGGCGAAAAGGTGGATGTTCAATAGATTTATGCACCTTAGGTATTCCAACCAGTTTAGCCAGCACTGGATAATCCGTTTTCAAAAAGGAATAAGTGTCGTTGGATATTCTGTTGTCAATAAGATATTCTTCTATAATGAGATCAATACGCTTGTGTCCTATATTAATTTGGTTCAATGAGATGTTTTCATAATTCCCTGTATTGTATAATATCTCATGTAATTCCTGATAGTATTCGTCAGATAATATATCACGGCTCCACCTCCTTTATCGGGTTTCATCACCCTGATTTCTTTATTATTCAAAATATCTTGTAGGCTTTTTCTTTCTTGTGAAGTCAAATTATCAACAGTACCATGTCCATGAATTTTCATTTTATTGTGTATCCAATAAATGTCATTGCATACCAATTGTTCAAAATTGTGAATGTGTGGATTAGTGATGGGTATATAGGTACTCTTCACACAAAGGTCTGTGCCAGCTATCTTATTACCCCCTTTAATGGTACCCTTGTTTATATTTTTATCATCTTCGTTGACTTTATCAAATTGCACGGCTAAATTCAGCTTCCTACAGTACATTTTGACCTCCTTGATATTATCCACCAGGTCCCATCCTGTCATGGGTATAAACTTCATCCCTTTACTTAACAGTTTGGCCCAAGCAATATCTATCTCAATGTCTGTATAATTAAAAACTTTAAATCCTTCAAATAATATAATTTCTGGTCTTTGTACCTTATTAATCTCTGTATCCACACTCAGGTTTATACCATCTATGACATCATTGTTACCATTGTCTCCTATGTTAAAATCAGGTGTATAGTTGAGAGGGGTAGCTGGTATATTACTAACTGACGGATTCACTTTCTGTACCATTGTTTTTGTGTGTTCCATGCTGGATGGAATCTTCCACCCTGAAAGTTTTCCTCCCTAAAAGAGTTCTTCGCCTGTTTCCTCTTGAGTGGATTTTTATATACTTCTGTAACCTTATAGCTTGGCCAAATATAGGCTCTATCATTTTTGTATGCTTCTATGTCACGTGTCATTTTCCTATTTTTCCTCTCCACTATACTATGTACATTATTTTCAGCATACGTATACTGTTTCATATACAGCTCTTTCCAACACTCATAATCCTGATGTTGGGTGATGGTATGATTCATATGTTCCAATTCATCTGATAACTTAATTAATTTACCATCTTGGTACTTAATTAATAATTTCATGTAATCATAACCAAACCCGTCAAATAATTCATTAAAATCCTTAATAACTTCAGTTGTGTATTTAATACCCAAAGGTAATTTAAAAAATCTGAGACCTTTCGGTACTATTTTATGCTTTAAACAATTAGATAAAAAATTACAATCAATTTTGGTATTTTTATAAGCCACTAGTTTTTTACCAAAATCAAAAATAAGTTCCTTCAATGAAGTATATAAAACCTCTGTATTAGAACATCTGCCTTTAACATTTTCCATGTCAGTATTAAAAAAATCATGGCTATCAGTTAAAAATTGTTCAAAAAGATTGTCATTCATACACTTCCTGCCATTACATTTCTTACTGTTTGCATGGTATACATAGTCAACAGATTTAACATGAAAGTGGCTTTTAAGTGGGCTAGAAATAGCCTGTACAAAATTGTCTGTAACAGTACCTTTTTTCTTCGGTGTATTGTTTATTCTATTACTGGTGCATTTTTTCACAAAAATATTCTCCTTAGGGCAAGCACCCTTGTGCTGTTTATCCGCTCGCAGTTTACATAGACTAAAATCAAAAGTACAATCCTGTTCAGTAATGGTGTCATGCTGTTCCCGCAGTAAATGGTCGTCTCCATTATGCACTAAGTCCAATGCCGTTATGCTATCGGTCCTACCACGCTCGGCGATGTTGATACTAACAAAAGATGCAGGATTGTGATCGAAGACACCATCTGTGTCTCTTAGGGCTCTTGGAAAGCCCACATCAGGAGTACAAACATCACCGCATCCATGCGGTTTAGATCTCGGACTGCGCGCATACGCATTAGGTAACTCGCCTACGCCATTGACGTTTGCTTCTTCCTCGGACCGGACCGGTACAAGGTGTGCTGTGACAATCTCCGAGGAAGCACAAGGGTTGTTCTCTTTATGTTTGATGTTCATAACCAATTCAGAAACCAATGCCAAAAGATTGTGCACTTCACCCTGAAGTGCAGTCAGATCCGCTCTTAATTCACGAATATCCTTCTGCGACAATAAAGCAGTGGGAGAATCCATCTTCTCAGCCATCCGACAAACGACCCAAAATCAGCTGAGAGCAAGCAACACTGGAACAGTAGAGATAAGCTGAGATAGGATAAATAACTGCTCGTCAACAAGGATATAAAGATGAAACCACAATTTATTGTAGAACAATAACACATCAGGTTTAGCTTTTCGACTGAGCACCAGTCTTCCTCAGAACAAAAAACTACTAAAATCCTTGCATATTTATACACATCAGTTAATTGCTTAATAGTATAATTGATGAAAAAAGTCCGCCAAAATCGTCTCTAATTTTTTTGGCGGACTTTTTTCATTAATTATACTATTAAGCAATTAACTGATGTGTATAAATATGCAAGGATTTTAGTAGTTTTTTGTTCTGAGGAAGACTGGTGCTCAGTCGAAAGCGCTAAACCTGGATGTGTTATTGTTCTACAATAAATTGTGGTTTCATCTTTGTATATCCTTGTTGGACGAGCAGTTATTTATCCTATCTCAGCTTATCTCTACTGTTCCAAAATTAAGAATAAATCTACTTTCTAGGTTCAAAAGTTTTTGTGAGAAATTACCAGAACCTGTAACACTTGGTTTGCCAAGAACACAAAAAAATAAAGAATCCAAACAACCAGAATGAATATTATTAAAATGTTCTGAAATGGGACTATCAATTCTACAATGCCTAACATCACCAATATGTTCCATTATACGTATTTTTACCTGTCGTTTAGTTTGACCAATATAATATTTACATGGAACACAACCACAACCCAATATATAAACAACCCCACATGATTTGCAATTAAATCTATCAGTAGCATTCAATTTTATACCATTTATTTCACTACCTGAAAGATTTCTAACCTTATTACAGATTTTACATCTACCACATCTGAACATACCATTACCTTCATTAGAATTTTTTATGTTATGTTTCAAACTAAGAAGTTCCTTAAGATTAGAAAATCTACCATAAGAGAAACTAACCCTATTTGGGAACAGATGTCCTATCTCATCATTATCACAAACAGTAGTCCACAAAAAATCTACAATAAATTTTAGTGTGTTAGAAAAAGGGGAATATTTTGTTACAAAAAACATTTTATCACTATTTCCCACATCAGCATCCTTAGGAATATTAAAGCTTTGTTTTCTTAAACTTTTATTACCCAAAACCTTACATTCATTATGTGTAACATTATTTTCAGAGTAACCCCTGCTTAAAAGTCTATTTCTAACATCCTGAAATTCTTCTTTCAAAAAACTTTTTTCAGATGTGTGCTCAAATATACGCTTAAATTCTCCAAAAGGGAGGGATTCAATTAAATGTATTGGGTGTGCACTTGAGGCATGCAAAAAAATTATTTGTTGCTGTCACCTTTCTGTATGGTCTAAACTGAACGTTATCACAAGTATCCACATATAGCAAGATATCAAGAAATTGTATACTAAGTGAGTTCACTTTAATATTCTAATTTAGTAAAATATGAGTATTTTATTATCATTGTATTAAAATTGTAGTAAAGTGGTTTGTACTAATTAAATAATTGATTCATTATCCAATCTAGCAAATGTATAAAAAGATGCAGCTGTATGTCTTTGATTATTCCTTTGAAGGCTGTGTTCAGCCGAGATACTAGAAGACATTAAAGTGTTTGCTGTATGCTGGCTCCAGTTTGGTGTTTATATATTTCCATGGGCCCTTGTCTGATAGATACCCCCAGAATACCTGAATGTCTGCCTGACTGCTCCTCTCTGGAGATTGGGGGACGCACATCCCTCTACCCATATTTGAGGTTCACCATAATGTGAGACATGTGGGTAAGAAGCATTGCATCCAGAGGTTATCACATTCCATTTTTGAATGTTCCTCCCTTCCCTCCCCTTCCATTGCCAGATATCCCACCCAATCAAGCAAAGGCTGCTATGCAAGATGTTCATTCTCTTCCGAAAAAATAGAGTCATCCAGGAGGTCCCACCAGACCAGACTGGGTCAGGACTTTATTCTCGATTCTTTTTGGTTGCAAAGAAAATGAAGGACCTGTGACCCATCTTGATCTTACATTTCTTAAACTACTGCATCAAAAGAACTGATTTCAAATGGTCTTGGTGCAATAAATTCATCCTTGTCTTCAGAAGAACAAATGGCTGAGGTCCATAGATCTTCAGGATGCATACCATCACATAAAAATAGAGAAGGAATCTGGGAGATGTATGTGATGACCCACCACTGAATCAGTAATCAAGGAGCCTCAATCCTCACCAGTGGCAACAGTGGGGGACGTACACTGGGAGGATGACAAGGTACACACACACAGTATTACCAGATGCAGCTCTCTGCATCAAGTGCAATTTCCCTTAAGAGCACACAGAGACCACAGTCAGTCTGGGGCTGGTGTCTCCCTCTGTCTTCAGATCTCCATTAAGTTTCTCCACTGGCACAGCTATAGAGTTAAGATCTCAGCTGAGTGGTCAAGCCAAGACCTCTCTGTCCAACCAGTGCTTCATGTCCCTGCCCAAGTAGCTGACACACACACTCTTTGAGGTTTGATTTACACACACACACACACACACACACACACACACACACACACACACACACACACACACACACACACACACATGCACACACGCACCTGGGAAAGGCTGGCACAGTTTTACTAGCTATGCCCCCTTTTGGCCAGACTATAAGGTAGCTATCACTGCCACCAGCCAACTCCTTATCAGCTACTTCAAGGCCCTTAACAAAGGGTGTCCAATCTTACTGTGTAATGTTACTTTTAATACAAATGGTAGTTTGACCAAGAGGAAGGCTATTAGTAGTGGTCTACACAGTATCAAATAAATATGCAAGTACTCTCAGAACTTAAATATGTCTCACAAAGATCAGCCACAATGAAAAGTTTAAATATATTTAATAATAAATAATAAAAGAACAAGATAATATTCAGCATGTATATTCACAGTGACATCAGAGTTCAAAATCACAGAAAATGTATAAAACAACATTGAAGGAAAGTCTCAAATAAATAAGGAAAAAAAATATCTAAATTAACCTTTGCCATATTCCTGGCTATATCTAAGAGAGTTACTATACCCTAGAAACTTACTTACAGAGCAAGGCAGATATTGTGAATGGATCTAATAGTTGCTGTCAGGTCAAAGATGGAATACACAATTCTCTCTCTCTCAGAGACTTCTTAAATTAATATCTCAAACAATACTCCTGGGATAACTTGCAGAATGACATAATTTCTTGTCATCTGACTCTATCCCAGGTGAAACCTCTACAGCTGGAAGCTAGCAATATTTAGCATCTACCTGTGAAAATACATTTACCGTCCTTTATGTTTTCAAAACTAGTAATTAGTTCACACTAAAGAAAATACAGAAAGTTTCCTAGTTTTAGACAATGTGCCTCCTTGCTGCATTGAAAACTGAAAGATATCATCTTTTATGGCACAGCCATAAAGTAATTTAATTTCAGTTATTTTTCTGAAGTTTTGCTAGACTGAAGTTAACCTCCTGTGTTCCAGTTTCCACTGTTAAAATGCATACATTCAAATAATTACAAAAGTGCATGTACTTTTCTGTTCTTTTCCAGTAGGCACACTGTGGATTCATTGCAAATACCCTCTTCAACACACATCTGTACAAACAAGTTTGATATACACATAACATACAATTCTAATAGAGTTGTAACACAAGCATCTTATATAAATCATGTTGATATTCCCAAATGACATATAATTATTTACAAAACATACAAGGCCATGTCAAACCCAGATTTGATGAATATGCTGCACCTCAAAAAATCTAGATCCATCAGAGCCACAAGGGCGGGAGACTTAAACCTCGACACGGCTATTAATAGGACGTGCTGGAGGGATAGATTCATCACCCAAAGACTCCCTATGCTGTGGAATAAAATCCCAGTATATGTGAGGCAGAGCACCTCGCTGGCCTTGTTCAAGAGAAATCTTGACCAATGGATGGGAGATCGCAGATATACCCCAGGGATTACCTCAGTGTCACTGCTCGACAGAGGCACAGCAAAATAATGGGTATAGTTCCCCATACTAAAGGGGTGGCGTAAGCCACAAAACTATGGGCTAGGCTTGTAAATGCCCTCGGGCAGATAGCCTAGTATGAACCTATGAACCTATGAACCTATACAATTCCAGATAGCTGGGATGGCAGTATCTCCTTTCATCACAATCTATACATTTCAACTTGGGAGACAGCCATTACCAATTCAGAGCCCTGCCTTTTGATCTAACCTCAGCCCCCAGGGTGTTCACCAAATACATGGCAGTAGTAGGAGCTCATCTACATCTTCAGTCATTCAAGATTTTTCCTTACCTGGATGACTGGTTCCAGGCTGCCTCTTTGAAGAAGTCTCTTCTATAAGCAAGAGATTATCTGCTACAACTTTGTGATTTCTTAGGCATATCTGTCAGTCTAGAAAAATGTAATATTATTCCCTCTAAGTGTTTAGTCTTTCTGGGTGCCAGTTAGACACATCTATAACCCTGATCTCTCTTCCAAAGGAAATCATTTTATCCTTGAGGACTGCAATACAATATCTTTGGGAGTTTGATTGCCTTCCAGTAAGGTTAGTCTTAAGGGTATTGGGTCTCATGGCATCACTGATATTAATGGTGCAATTCATTCATTATAACATTGAGGATTCTAAAAAGGCTGCTCTGGACACAATGGTCTCAGAAGTACGATTCCCTTTCTTAACCCATTAAGTTAATCCAGTTGTGCAGGACTCATCTGCAGTGGTATCTTCAATTTCTACTGGTCGCAGCAGACAGTATCTTCCAGGGAGTCTATATCAGATGATCGAATGTTTAGTTAAACAAATAAATAAATGTTGATCACTAATAATCGCACATACAAAACACTGAATGACAGTTTCCACTCAGGGAAACAATGCTGTTGCCTGGGGTTTTGTGTGTTCGATTATTAGTGATCGACGTTTAGTTATTCGGTTAACTAAATGTTTGATCAACTAATATAGACCCTTCCCAGGTTACCTCCCCAGCAGGAACTGTGATCATGGATTCATCCTTCCTTGGGTTGGGGGGGCACTGAAAAAGAAAAATGTTGCAAGGTTTTTGGTCAGAATCACAGGTTCATAGGTAGGTACTGGGCTATCTGCCCGAAGGCATATATTAGCCCAGCCACATTGTGCGGTATTCACCGCCCCTTTGGTTAGTTCCCTAGGCCCTTGATCTAGTAGCTAGTACCCTTGGCCCCTATCTAGTAGAGCTGTTGGTATGATCCCTGATGTGAACTTTCTGTTACCCATCCACTCGTCAAGGTTCCTCTTGAAGAGTGATAGTGAGGGGCTCTGTCTTATGTCGATCGGGACCTTGTTCCATAGCAAGGGAAGTCTTTGCGAAGGGAATCTATCCCTCCAGCATGTTCTATTCATTGTTGTGCTGAGGTTTATATCCCTAGAGCATGTAGCTCGAGTAGATTTGGTTTTGTTAAGATGGAGCATGTTCAACAGTTCTGGGTTGGACATGGCTCTGTATGTTAGACAGAGATCGCCTCTGAGAAGGCGGTATGCAACAGAGAAAAGCCTTAGTTTTTTCAATCTTGCTGCGTAGGGCAACTGTTTGAGGCCAGTAATCCTCTTAGTGAGGTACCTCTGTGGTCTCTCCAGCTGCTGGAGATGCCTAGCCAGGTACATTCCAATTGGTGCATTGTACTCAATAATGGGTCTGATGAGGGAAGAGTTGAGTGACACCACTACATCCTTAGATCTTGATGCGAACCCTTTCATGATCAGATGGGTCACATAGAAGGATTTTCTAACCACCTTGGCAACATGGTTATCAAAGGAAAGCTGACTATCTACTTGGGTCCCTAGATCCCTTATTACTTCTTCAGATTTCAGGGGTTACCACCTATGTGGTAGTTCACGGGTACTCTGTTTTTTCCAAAGGGGATTACTACACATTTTTTAGCATTTAGCTTGAGACCATGGCTTTGACACCATGCATCAGTTTCATTAAGGTCCTTCTGGAGGATATCCATGTCAGCCGGAGACTATTATAGCACCAAGGTTGCAGTCGTCCGCAAACTTGGTCAGCCACAGCCCTTCAGTGCTTGCCTGTACTTCTGAGAAGTATATGCCAAACAGGAGGGGCCCCAGGACAGAGCCCTGAGGCACACCGCTCATTACTGGTCTGGATTAAAAAATAGATCCCGCTACTCTTACTTTGTGGGATCTGTCTGACAGCCAGTTTGCGATCCATCTTGTGATGTAAGGGTTTATGCCCAGGTTGGTGAGTTTATCAATAATACCCGAATGGGGAATGGTGTCAAATGCTTTAGCAAGGTCAAGGTAAGCTATGTGTACCTCCTTTCCCTTATCTATAGCCTGAGTAACTGTCTCAAAGAAGTACACCAGGTTCAGGAGGCATGATCTGCCCTTGACGAAGCCGAACTGTGTGGGGTCAAGTGTTTGAAGGTTCCCAATCTCTCCATTTATGAGTTCCATAATGATTCGCTCCATTGCCTTACAGATCAGACTGGTCAGGCTTATTGGTCAGTAGTTCCCAGGGTCGGTTGTGGGCCCACCCTTGTGCAGTGGAACTACCATTGCTGTGTGCCATTCTATGGGCACATATCCTGTCGAGAGGCTGAGACTGAACAGGGTATTCATATGCGGGGTTAGTTCATTTTGGAGCTCGCGTATGACACAGCCCAGAACACCATCTGGTCCCATGGAGGCAGTGTTTTAGCTTTAGATAGAGCCTTATTAACCAATGTATCAGTAATAATTGGAGTTACACAATCCCCTGGAATAGACTTGTCTTCACATAAATGTCCTGGAGATAAGGGCAGTTCTCTTTGTATTGTGGGAATTAAAGTACTGTCTTCCACTGGAAGTGATAAACATACAGATGGACAATATGACAGTAGTCTGGCACATAATCTAGCAAGGGAGATCCAGATCTTATCTGATTTGTCATGAGCCCATGAGAGTTTGACAATGGGCATTGGCCTCTCACTGGTTTCTAACAGCAACACATATTCCTGGAAGATTCAACAAACTAGCGGACAGGCTCAATAAGAACCACTTTTTGCTTAATGAGTGGTCCTTGTATCCAGCAGTTGCTGATGAGATTTTCAATCAGTGGGGCACAGTCTGCTGTGACCCATTTGTGACTCTTCAGAACATCAAGTGCAGTTATTTTTCTATTCTCCCTCATCAGGGATAGACCCCAGAGGATGCTCTGTCCCATAACTGACCTCCATGGTTACTTTACCCCTATCCTCTGATTCCGCTCTCTAATGCCCCTGCACTGGCCCAATAATCAAGGAGCCTGAATTTTCACCACTGGTAACAGCGAGGGATGTAAACAATGGGAGGATGACAAGTACACACACAATAAAGTACAATTTCCCTTAAGAGCACACAGAGATCACAGTCAGTCTGGAGCTGGTTTCTCCCTCTATTTCCAGATCCCCAATAAGACTCCCAACTGGCACAACTATAGGGTTAAGATCTCCACTGAGGGCTCAAGCCAAGACCTCCAGCACCCTCTCTGTTCAGTCAGTGCTTCATGTCCCTGCCCAAGTAGCTAGCACACACACACACTTTGAGATTGGATTTATATACAACACACATACACTCCTGTGGAAGGCTGTCACAGGTTTACTAGCTATGTCCATTCTGCCCAGAGTATAAGGTAGCTATCACTGCCACCAAAGCCTACTTATCAGCTACTTAAGGCCCTTACAAAGAGTGACCAATCCTACTGTGTAATGTTACTATTACCCAAATGGTAAGTGTTACCAAGATTAAGGCTATCTAGGAGTGGCCTGTACAGTGTCACCAAATACATATGCAAGTACTGTAAGAGCTTAAATATCTCTAAACAGACCAGCCACAAAGACAGGTTTAAATATATTTAATAATGAATAATAAAAGAACAAGACAATACTCCATAATAAACACAGTTACTTCAGAGTTCAGAATCACAGGAAATATTTTAAAACAACATTGCAGGACAGTCTCAAATAAATACAGAAAACATCTAAACTAATCTTTACTATATTCCTATCTATATCTAAAATAAATAACTGTACCCTAGTTACTTACTATCAGCAAGGCAAATGGAGATGAGTGGATGTTCTTGCTAGGTCCAAGACAAGACATAAAATGCCAGTCCCTCTCTCTCAGAGAGTTCTTAAATCAATATCACATTTTACTACTGTGTTAGCCTAGATGACATCACTCTTTGTCACCTGACTTCAGTTTCCAGGCTAAACAGATACTAACAGAATTTTTAACATCTCTGTGTGAGAAGTACATATCTCTCAGAAGTTTACAGACCATGGAAGTCGTAAAACAATAAAACGCTTTTTTACATTTGAAGCCTAGTAATTATTTCTGTTTCAAGACAATACAAAACTCCTAGCTCTAGACATTGTGTCTTCTGCATTAAAACTAACTTTTATAACGCAATCGTAAAGCAGTCTAATTTCAACTTATTTTCTAGAAGTTTTGCAAGTTAACTCTTTATGTTCCAGCTTCTCCTATTAAAATATACATTTGCACAGGTATATAGTTTATATACGTTTCTGTTGTTTTCCAGTAAGGTACACTGTGGATACATCCTTGAAGCTGAGTACTGTACAAACCCTGTTCAACACACACACTTCTGTACCAGTAGTTTAATATACACCTAACATATAGTTCTCTTACATTTGTAAGACAAGCACATGAATCATATTGATATTTACAAATGACATATGATTATTTACAAAATTCCAGACAGCTGGGCTAGCAGCATCTCGGTTTGTCACATGCTCATTACTAAGCTTATATAGAAAGCTACTCAGTGCAAGGCTACAATTATCATTATAGCACATTTTGGCCCAGACAGATCTGGTTTAACTTCCTTAAATCTTACCTGAAGGCATGCCCTTGAGTTCCCGATCCACAACCATATGTTATCACTAACCCCTTCAGGGAGTCTCACCTGGACATTTCCAATTTTAAGTTAACCACTTGGCTTATCCAGTTCTGATGACAGCAAGGGATGCATCTCTTCCTTTGGACATGATCCACATCATCACAGCTTCCCAAAAATCCAGAAGTATTACCCAAAAATCCATTTAAACCAGCAGCATTTGCAGAGTTAAAATCCCTTTCTTGGAAAACTGTCTTTTTGGTAGCTATCACTTTGGCTAAGAGAGTTTCAGAACTTCAAGCCCTATCATTTGTTTCTCCTTACATTATACTTTACAAATACAGGGTTACCTTGAGAACCAGACCCTCATTTGTTTCAAAAGTGTCCTCCAAGGCCATCCTCTCACAACCCATACATTTTACTGTGTTCGTCCCTAACTATCAAAATAAAGGGGGAATACACTCTGCATACATTAGACATATGCATGTAGCTTCACTTCTATCTCCAATGAACAGCATCTTTCAGAAAAGTTTTGTGTCCTTTGCCCAGAGCAGGCTGATGATGAGCAATGTTTTGTGCCCTTTGCCCAGAGCAGGCTGATGATGAGCAATGTTTTGCATCCTTTGCCCAGAGTAAACTGATGAAGAAAGTTTCTAAGACTTCCTTGTCTAGATAGTTATCTGACTGTATCTCCTTTATTTACATTTCACACAACAGATCCTTGCCCTCCAAGCCCAGGGTACATTCCACTAGAGCTGTGATGGCTCCAACAACCTTCATTAGAACTCATTCCTTGGATGACATTTGTCAAGAAGCCACATGATCCTGTTCTCACATCTTTATTAAACATTACAAGTTGGATTATATTTCCAGAGCAAGAGCTTCCTTTGCAGCTCCTGTCCTGAAAGGTCACCTGTCTTGAAGTCAACCAGGAATTGCATACCAGGGAATTCTGACCCATATGTTGGATAAGACAGAAAGGATGAATAGAATATGAAAGTTATGTGCTTAGCATAACAATAGATCCTTTTATCCCAGTCTGTCTGATATGGCAACCCTCCCTACTTTCTCGTGTTGGTCTGTAGAAGCTATATGATCTTCCTTCCTGGACCAAAGGCAGTGCAGTTGCTTTAGATTCAGGTACCTAACTTGATCTGAGCTAGTTTGAGGGGGATCAAAGCATTATGGGAAGGAAAGAATTTGGAAGAGCTCAAGACTGCAGCACTGAATCGGCCTGAATGGATCTGAGAACAGGCTCAAGGACCCATATGTCACATTGGACAAACTGGGATGAAAGGATCTATCATTATGATGAGTACAACTTTCATGTTCATAGTATTCATTTCACAACAACCACTTCCCTAGAAAGAATGCTGTGCTCATTTCAAAAGAAACTAACAATGGCAGTGGGAATGAAGACCTGAAAGTATGGGACTTTGGATGGTGATTCAGAAAAGCTTATATGACTTCTTAGTCACTCCTGGGTTTACTGAAATTAATTTGTTTTAAACATGTGAAGAGCCTTTATTTTTGTGTTGAACAGTTATTTGCTGGTAGCTGCAATTTGTCAAGCTGATTATTATACGACATACAAAAAATGTGCCCAATAAACACCAAATACCTCTGCTAAAGTGCTTAGTACAAACTTGAATCCAAAAAAAGTATGCTGAGGTAAGGCTCCAGAATCCAAACAGGTAAACAGGTAAATGAATCAGTCTTCAGAGGTAGTAAAAAGCAATGCCTTCTTTAATGTCACACAAGCGCTTTCACACAATGCTTCATCAGGTGTATAAATAACATAGTCAGCAACACCTCTTTATATATCTTAAATTAACCACATGACTTATGAGTCTAATCAATTTAAAGTCATATGCTATTATAAAATGAATATGTGAAAATATGTTGACACCAACTAATATAACTGTTCGTAATATATATAAAAATAATAATATTATTTATATGTATTTAATAAAACATTTGTATATATTTGATAAAAAATACAAAAACATCCTAAAAAATATACATATATATATATATATATATATATATATATATATATATATATATATATATATACAAGCTTAATACAAATATATAAATGTATATAAATAATTATTCAATATGAGGTCTATAACAACTATATACGGAAATAAAATCCTACTTCCATGTTATATTTTAGACATCCAGATACAGAGTTTTTGATATTAGGGTCAGCGGCACATGTGTGACTACGCATGTGGTTTATCTTGCTACCTGTTGTTTATGCAATTGTTTCTATGTAGGCAAGACAGATCGCAGTCTAAGGGAGAGAATCAGAGACCATATATATCATATAGGCAAGGAAGTCTGAATGTAATGCCCTGTCTAAACATGTTTCCAAAGAGGGAGAACAGCACAGGTTCAACTTTATGATAGTTTCTAGAACCTTTGAGAGTCTGAGATGTGGGGATGTTAGGGATAGAACTGAAGAGGTAGAGGCTAAATGGATAGTTTCATTTGTAGACAGCATTGCTCAGAGTGCATTTTCCTGTGAGACAGTGACTCAAGATTATTATTGCTTTACAAGAAGCCTTTAGGGTTAGTAGAGAACATAATCTTAACTATTCAGAGGAAACTTCTCATGTTGATAGAGTTGCAGCTGATGAAACTGAAGAGATTGCAAAATCAGTATCTGAGAAAGTACTAGCTCAAGAAAGATTTTAAGCTTTAAAATGATGAGCTGAACAAGACACTTTTCCAATTTTTATGACTAGAATAACACAGCAGTAGCTATTATTTAAAACTTTCAGTCAGCCAGTTGGGTTATCATACTCCTTGCTGGACACTATAATGGTTTATATGTACAATATTCTGGCTATGTCATACCATTGATGGATGCATATGTGTACATATGGGTCTACTATACATGATCGAAATTTCAGAAAGCCGAAACCCATACGGCCAAGACCATATGTTCGACTTTTGAAATTTTGAACATGTAAAAAAAAAAAAAAAGAAACAAAAACTTACCTACATGTTGCCCCCACACCCCCTGCAATTTAAAAATACCAATCCGAGATCACACTACAGTGCGGAAGATGGGAATCTTCCCATTCAGTATTATACAGCGATGCCCGTTCTGCATAATCGAAATTTAAAAGTCGATCGTATGGTCTCGGCCATATGGGTTTCAGCTTTCTGAATTTGCAATCATGTATAGCAGACCCATACACACACACACACACACACACACACACACACACACACACACATATATATATATATATATATATATATATATATATATATATATACAATTGTCAGATAATATGAACTGTACTTGTACTCTGGATTTATTAAGAGTATGTAAGTCCTTGCAAGAGATGAAATACCTTTTTCTGTCTCTTGATGGGTTCATGATTACTATACATAAAGGGTCCTAAATTGTACAGATAGGAGTGCTGGGTTGTAGTTGAATAGGGGTCTTGTATGTATCCATATGTTTATGGCAAATGCAGTTTGATCAGAGTTGTAGATATTATTGCAGCAGACATAATTGTATTAAATACTGCATGACATGCGTTAAAGATAGTGTAATTGTTGGGAAATCTATCAATGGATAATGCTCTGATAGACATCTACCAAGTCAGTGAATAACTGATTCCATAAAACCGCCATTGAGGTGGCTGGGGGGGGTATGAATTATGTAAAATCGCATTTGGGAGATTTAGCTGACACCTAGTAATTCTATCTACTGGAGTATAACTGTCAAGTTATGATTTTTCTCTGCTTGGCTGTGTAACTTTGTTTCTACTTTATTTACATATAACTGAGTTCACAAGATGTGGTTTGATAAGTTTAATGCTGTTGATTTTTGAATAGTTGTACAACAGGTCAGTGGGGGATAGTCTGTTTTGGTGTTAGATTTTTGTTTTTCTGGTTAACCATTTCTTGTTATAAATGTAGTTTTGGTATGTACACATTTCATGGTGAAAGGTAATTGGTTTTGTTTTAAAACAGAGATGAGCATTGTTACTTGAAATGTTGCACGTACCTTATAAATGAATAGATATTTAGGTTGTTTGGGTTTTTTAAGACCGCTGAAACCTTGGATATTTTTTTACAGTTAACCCACTTACAGGAACATGAAGCACATAGGAGAGGCTACTTGAACTCTGGCTTGCACTCATGTATAGGGAAGTAAAACATAGAGGCTTGATGCTTTTAATTTCTCATGCTTACTCTTCAATTGCAGCATTTATAAAGGGTGACCAAAAATATTATGTGGAAATTAAGGGGCATATGTGAGTTACCCCATGTTTCAATCTTTGTTGTTTATTTGCTGCTAGGCACTACTCAAGAGTTTCATATTAAGATGATGGAAATTTGGCACTACAGTATGGTCCGGTGACATTTATGGGAGACTGGAGTACATTCACCAATCTTAAAAAAGTAGGAAGTGGACTAGTGATAGCACAGAAGCCTTCCAGATAAGGACATTATCGGGAATTCATACTATGGTCATTGGCCTAACTGAAGCCGTTCACAAAAAAATGTATTACTCTAGCAGATTTATATCTAGATCATGTATAGTTAATATCTTTATGAAGAGATTTAAAATAGGATTTGGAGTAGATAAACTCTTTATTACAGTGTTTACGTTAGCATGTGGCCATTTACTTATGGCTTCTGATTATGCACCTTAATATTTCTTGGGCAATTTGGGTGCACCAAAATTAGGGAAGGATTTCTGGTTTCCTACTGCTTAGGTAAAGACAAAGATGTCTGCTGAATTGTTGAGGAAGATTGTCTGATGCTAAGTTGAGTGTATTATAGATGGTGGAAATCTTTTCATTACTGGAATGGAATATTTTAAAACAGAAATATAAGTAAAATGCTAAGGCTTATGCTGAAAAATTATGGCAAGAGGGGAAATGATGTTTTAAAGATAAAATGGGATGAATAAATGGACCTCCCAAATAGATTTCATTATGATGAAGATAATTCAGAGGAGGCAATCAGTGAACAGAATCAAGAAACTGAAGATATAATGTTGCTGAATGCAAAATCAGTATGTTAGAGATTTCAGTTAGGTGTTTTGGGGACTTGAGAAATAATTTTGTGTTCTTGTCATACATTAAATAAATGTAAAGTGTCTGTAACATACTTGATAAATAGGGTATTACAAAGAAGAATAGAAATGACTACAATATTATTCTTTTTGGGATGAGATGTTCAAACAATCTACAAAAAAGAAAGTGCAATGTTATTTTTGCTAATGATAGTTGTTAAGAAGGCTGTCTCATGGAAACAGAAGGCTGATTGAGCGTCAGCTATCAATGATGTTATTAGAAATGGTAGGGGAGTTAAACAAGAGAGTGGTTTAACTAAGAACCTGTTGAATATATAAGCACTATTTTGGTTACCTTAGTGAATATCTAAGGATACCTTATGATAAGTTATACTTAGGACATTACATCTACTATCTTGCATATGTGATGTTAATATGTTTAAATTCTGTGTGAGTGTGTTACAGAATAATGTAAAATATGTACAAAATTAGATAATTATTGCCTACTAAGTGATATATAACGTAAACTGGTTAAGTTTGCTTTATACAACACTTATTAGCAAGCAATAAGTGTTGTATAAAGTAAATTGGTTAAGTTGCTTTGAATTTTCTTTTGATAATAATGGTTTCAAAAGAACAAGATGTTGTTGTGAGCAGCAAGAAAGAAGTATTAACCCTAATTTATGATTTAACCAGGCACTGGGTAGCAGATCAAGTTTTAAAGTCTTAAGGGGGGGATATTTGAACTGAGACACATTAGTGAATGATGGTTATAAGAGTGTGACCTTCCTTTGTTATATGACAAAATGTTACAGGTGTTAATGTTTGTTTGTATTGCCCCTGGATGCTAAGAAAGGATGGTTTCTTAACAAATAAAGAGTGTGGGCAACTAATAAAATAAGTAATGTCAAAAGAGTGTGGTGACATTTTATTTTAACTATATTTCAAATGTAGCAAATAGTCTATGTGAATTGATATTTTTGTTAATGATAGTTTTTAAGAAGGCTGACTCAAGGAAATGGAAGGCTGATTGAGCCCCGGCTATCAATGATGTTATGAGAAATTGTGGATAAATTACTCAAGGGAGTGGTTTACCTAAGAAGAACTTGTATAATATATATGTTGATTCTTTTAATTATTTAAACATAAGCAAACTACCACTTTAGACTGACATTTTTTAATACACTGTCAGACTTCAGTTTGGTTGGTATTTGTTTGCATTTCAGTCTTTATTTAAAGTTATAGTACACCACCCAAACAATATGTTTCTCAGAAATCCAGCCAAAGTATTACAAGACACAGAACTGTTGACACACCTTAATAGTAAATATTTAGTCATCTTTCGGAATCTCTTCACAGCTTCTTAGAATTCCCTCATGTATACATGCACATACACAGACACACACACACACACACACACACACACACACACACACACACACACACACACACACACACACACACACACACACACACACACACACACACACACACACACACACGTAACAGTGCTTCCTAATACATTGTTTTGGCACCTGCACTGCTATAATGAATTAACCTGAAAGGCTAACAGTAAAAATAGATTTATCTCATCTTTGAATTTCTCTGTCTTCTGATGGTTAGGAAGTGAGGAATCCTTGACTCTAGAGTCAGATCTAGTTCTTCTTCAAAGCATTATGGTACCCTTCTTTCTAGAGCTACGTCCATTCTCACAAAGTCACTTAGCAAGTCATTTGGAAGACTAGTAGTTACCTCAACCCACTGGCAAGATGGGAATGTATCATTTGCATATTCATATTACCTTCTTGAAATACTTCATTTGGTATTTTGAAGACTGTATTCTTAACTTTCACTTCATCTCGTCTGTATTCAGGAAGAGGGATGTCATGCTTCTTACATAAGTTTGCTAGGATTTGGGTAGGTTTGAATGCATCTCGCCAAGCATTATAACCATCTCTGAAAGCACAGAAACAACAGTTAAATATTAAAATTCAGATGTATTTTTTTGCAGCAACCAGTCACTCATTTTATGCATTATAACTGGCAGGTCTGTCACAATAAGCATTTTTTTATCAATAGCTATGACAAAAATTAATATTAGTTGCAAAGAAAGAGCTATAATTGCAAGCCAAATGTAAAAAAACATACAAGGGAATGCAACCTGGGATAAAAATACATGAACAGTTTACTGGAATAAATGTTCTTGTTCTTAAATATGATTTTCAAATCTGCTACACCAGTAGGTGCACATATACACAGCTGGACCTATACCAGGTCAGCAAAGGCAAATGATATTAATGTTTTTTTAGTCAGATACTTTAGACTGGAAGCTATCTGACCAAAAATGGAAACTTAGCCTGTACCCAGTATCACTCTCTCTGTGGTCCCTGAGGTTACACAACGAAAAACGCTTAACTAAATGACTTTCCAGAAAGGCTGTATTTCAATAAAAGGTAGCACTGTGATATACTTCTGGTTAATCTAGTAAAACTGAGTAGGAAACCCCTTTAAACTAGTACCTTCATCTCTAAACTGCTATATTACAACCAGTTAATAAACTTTTTGATCTTTTCATATGAAGCTTACCTTTACAGCTTAGGCTTCAAAATTACTTCAAAGTAGGATAATTTTCAGTAATTTGTATATTCTTTAAATTTTGTACTACTGTTATAAGCAAAAATTAAAAAAATTATGCAGGCCCAGGTTGATTGGCAGAGCTAGTAATCCATTTTTAGATTTTGGTCTGGGTCTATTGAAATGTCAACCAAGGTAGATGAATACAGCAACTATTTAATCTTCTGAGAAGGTTTGGAGAGGGGAACCACTGGACTATAACACAAAAGTGATGTGATATTTGGCCAGTAAGGTACAAGAAGAGTTCAATGATTAGGCAGTGTACAGGAGCGTGTGTGTGTGTGTGTGTGTGTGTGTGTGTGTGTGTGTGTGTGTGTGTGTGTGTGTGTGTGTTTGTGTATGTATAGAGACAGAAAGAGTTCTTAAACTTAGACTAATGTTAACAGTTTTCTTGTCTGCCCAGTTTGGTTAATAGGAGGTTGCTATGATACCATTGTTTGGGAATTTTCCCTTCCTATAGTATTATGTAATCTTGGACATGGTATATGTAAGTAGTGCTGGGTGTGGGGGTGCATGTAGGCCTTGCCCTTCCTCAAAAACATTTTGCTTTTATTTGCATGCTCTGACATTATGTCTGAGAGCATGCAAAATGGGAGTTTTTTATTTGTTCAGTGTTTTTTGTGTAGTTTTTCTGTTTTTAAGTAAATCCGTATAAGCTACATGTTGCGGTTCTGTGGCCACTCATTGGTTTGCTGAAGACTCTCCTAAACAAGGCGGCTTTTGGTCATCAGCATGCAGGTAGTACAAATGATGAAGTGAAGAAAACACATAAAAGGGGGTTTAATCAGAATAGAAGAGCACAAGTAAGGGAAGGAGCCAGATGTTACCATTTCAATCAAAACAAAGCAATCTTACAAAAATACCCTTTAAAAGATTAAAAGTGGACCTATGGGATCTAATGTACTTAATATGACACCTACAACCAACAATTCTGATAATCTGGTCAAAATCATAAAAAGTCACAAAAGACAATGCCCAAGCAGTGAGGTCAGTTAAAATAAATAGAAGGAACACTTAATTGTGATGATACAATTAAGATGTGTAATGATTAGACACTGCATTTTAGGAATTCAAACCTCAATGTAAAGAGACACTACATAAGGGGATGCAGTATGTTAAACAGGACCTGTGGAAAGGGCCGGAACAATTATTTGAGTTACATATGTGGGAAGATAGGTAGTTACACTAGCTGTGTCTGATGGATAAGTAACAGGAGTATATAGTAAGGTCTTTGTTCCTTGATGCAGTCAGGTTGGTGGGTTTAATGATTAGGTCTAATCAGCACCCTTTTCAGAAAAATCATATGCTGTGTAGATTCTCAAGGGCACTGTACCCATCCTAGAGCCATCTGTGTGCAGCCTAGCCCCTCCCATGAAAGAGTGATAAGGCCACCTAGAAAGTAAAGCTACATTCTCTTGCTAAAAGAGGGCTCAGTCATACATTTTAGTAACTTCCTTGTTAGCTGTCCAGCTAAATGATAAAGACTAGCTCAATGAATTCATCACTATTGCCATTTTCTCCAGGATGATGTCCTTGTGATCATTACGGAGTAAGTTTGAATTATGAACTGAAAAAGAGACCCTCACCTTCTAATGACAAGAGTTTGGCTAGAGATGCTTGCATGAGAATGCCTGCTAGCTATGGGGACCGGCTCCTGCGCAAGGAAGAGAAGGAATTACATTTGAACTAGTTGACCCTTATGTTAAATTTCAATATGATAAAACAATATCAAGATTCACTTTCTTTTAAGCCACTCATAAAACTTGGTCCAGGATAGATGCTTTTCTGATTTCTCTTGCTTTCCTTTCTAACAAAATAAATGATGCTGTATCTCCTAGAACTCTTTCAGATCATTCCAAAATTAGACTTTTAATAAACTTTCAAGCTCATAAACAAAATATTTCCTATTTCAATACCTGGACGTTAAATCCTAAAATTATACAAAACCAAGAAACTACACAAGAAATTCAGAATGTGCTAGCCCAACTTCAAAATGATTTTATATCCGATCAGATTCTATATGACATACAATGGGCGGCTACCAAGGCGGTCATCAGGGGTACTATTATTCAAAAATCTGCATGGCTCAAAAAAAAGTATAACAATCTTAAGAATGAACTAGAGTGTCAAATAAACACTGCTGAACTAGAACTTCAGGAAAAATATTCTAAAGAACTTGAGGAAAAAATAATTGATTGGCAAAAACAATTACACAAACACTATTTAGAAAATATCTCCTTCTTAGATATTAAGTTCAGTATATCAATATTCAGAATGGGCTCAAACACCATCAAAATTCCTAGCCAGACTAATTAACATAAAAAGTGGCCCTCCTAGGATCAAAGAAATAAAATATGAAGGACAGGTGAAATATAAAGATCAAGACATAGTGGACGTTTTTGAAGATATTTATAAGAAATTATACAATATACCCTTATCATCATCTACAGACAGATTTGAGGACTTTATACATAATATAAACTTTCCACAAATTACAGTAGATCAAAGGAAACTCATAAAATCACCGTTACATTTAAAAGAGATAAAAGCTGCAATAAACAAACTAATATAAGGTAATCCCCTGGGCCTGATGGATGCACATCGGATTTTTATAAACTATTCATGGAACCTATCTCCAAAGTGTTATTAAAAGTTTTCAACTATATAATACAATATGGTATAACAGACAAATACTTAAATAACTCAAAGACAGTGTTGATTCCTAAACCGTATTCTGACCCAACAGATCCAGCAAATTATAGACCAATAGCCCTCATAAACACTGATCTTAAGATATTAGCCCATGTTATAGCAAATAGACTTAAGAATATACTCCCCTCTATTATTTCCCAACAACAAATGGGCTTTATGACAAACAGGCAAACAAGTGACAACACCCTCCTTTTAGGTACCATTGTAAGACTACTTAATAGGGATAAATGCCCCAGATATGCCCTTACAGTAGATGCAACTAAAGCTTTTGATAGAGTAAACTTACACTTTCTCTTTAATATACTGCCTTTATATGTTTTTCCTCAAGAATTCAATAAAATGATCCAGGTTCTGTATCAGAAAGCTTTTACCACTATACAGGTAAATAAACTTATAACTAACCCTATACTCTTATCCAATGGTACAAGACAAGGATATCCTCTTTCGCCATACCCACTTAATCTTTATCTAGAAACCCTCCTTCTGTTTATTTCACAAAAAAACTTTCATCATATTCCCAGAATCCACAATATAAATCTTATATACTTGACCTTTGCTGATGACTTAAATATATACTTCCAACTCCCCACTACTGACCTCTCAAAAATGCTTAAAGTTATTGATGAGTTCTCAGTAGTTTCAAATTATAATTTAAATTTAAACAAATCACACATATTTCCCCTCAATCCTATAGGGCATAAAGAATTGTACTTTCCTATGAGTGAGATCAAAATAAACTACCAGATAAAATATCTAGGAATAATATTTACTTCAGACTTCAAAGATATTATAAACAATAACCTACTAACTACATGGACTAGTATTCAAAACAATATGGATAGATGGAAGAACATTATTATGTCTCTACTGTCAAAAGCTAGTGTTGTCAAGATTAATTTTTTACCAAGAATAATCTTTCAATTAAATGCTACCTTTTCAAATATTCCCCAAAACGTATTCCTTGCCATGGAAAAAGCTATATCAAGATTCTTATGGTATCCCAAATCTACCAGAATTAAATATGCAAAACTTGTACTCACCAAAGATAAGGGGGGATTGGGGTTACCTGATTTTAAGCTTTACTATAGTATAATTACTGTATACAGACTAATGCAAATAATAAACTATGACTCATATATAAATACTTGGACACCCCAGTGGACCAAAATCTGGTATGAATAGTTGAAATCCCTTGGCTGCAATATCAAATCCTTACCATTCTTGAATTTAAACCAGGCTAGCATATACACGAAGAATTTACACCCACTAATTAAAAACACGATTCTTACAACTCGGAAATTATTGAAATCATTGCAATTAGCTGACGCTTTTGCCCTTATACAACCATTACACCTAAATCCTAATTTACTAATAAATAATAAACCAGTAAATCTAACAAACTACCCCCTGATAAAAGACTACACAATATGGGATATATACCAATGGAAAGACTCTAACACAGGGCAAATAAGACTTGAAGTCAAACTTCCTATGAAATATAGTATTATCCTTAACCAACTTCATCATCTTATAAATGCTAAATTCTCACAAATACACACTGACTTACAGAACATAGATTTAGTTAAATTAATACTTGAAAATCTTGCAAGTAAAGGGAGAACAATTTCTAGAACTTATAAAATTGTAATGAGTGCAAAACATCAGAATTCTTTATTATTTTCACACTATTGGCAAACGAAAAATCAATCACTGACTGAAGAAAATAAGAAACTAGCCATTGAAAATACAATCACATTTATTCCTTTCAAGAAGCTGTTATATACACAAATTATGGTAAATAACATCTATATTATACCTTATCTAAATTAAATAAATTAAATCCTAACTTTTCGCCCATATGTCCCCATTGTCCGGATCAAACAGCTGATATTTTACATGTCATGTGGAACTGTACTAAGATACACAACTTATGGTGTTCCTTGATAGTAAGATTAGAGAAGATGGGATATGAAAAATCAACCCTTACTTGGGAGACAGCTATATTGTACATTAATATCAATCAACTCCCAAAAATATTAAAACATGTTTTTATTACGATGTGTGCCCTTATTAAATTCTTTATTACAAAGAATTGGAATGTCATGTCACCAATTACATGGGAAAATTTTAGCAATCTTGCTATCAAATATATCTCATCTCACAAATTAATTTATTCAAAAACAAAAAACAAACGCTATTATCAAAAATATTGGGGTTACTTGCTAGATATAATTCTTGACAAATAAAATTTGCCTACAAATTGTCATGAAAAGCTAACCTTTAAATAAGAATAGTATAATCAGACTTTCTTGCATCTTCTCCCTTTTCTTAGTATATGTGTAACAAATATTTTCCCTAAACATACAAATAAATGGTTAAATTTCTATTTTTACTTTATATATAGACTATCCCTCACAGTAAGATGCTGTCCGGTTCGATTCTCAGCTAGAGCATCATCTGTGTGGAGACATGTGTGAATGGGCGTACCTTCGTTGAAGGTTGTGCGTCAGGGCTGGTAACTCGGCACGTAAAAATCAACTACCAATCATTAGCGGACCGGAGTTCCACTGTGGCGACCCCTAACTGGGAAAAGCCAAAAGACACAACAACAACAACAACATATAGACTATCCCCATTCTAACTATCCCTTATGAGACCAAATGAACATAAGAATTCTCATACTTTACTTGATGATGTAGTGACTTCTTGTGTATATATTGTGTATATATATATATATATATATATATATATATATATATATATATATATATATATATATATGTATTATTTTCTCGGAACAAGATTGTTGTCTGTTTTCTTTAGATAGGTATTTGTATTGTTTATTTGTGTTTTTGAGTTACCGTATTGTTGTTATTATTTGAAAAAAGAAAATTGAAATAAAGAAATTTTTGGGAAAAAAAGGAAGAGAAGGAACAGCTAAGTCCATTCTGAATACTCATAAAGGAGGGGTGGAAATAAAAGGTAAAAGATAGACCTGTTCACTCAGTAGGGAAACTATACTAGGGCCAAAATGGAACTTAATGTTTATTCCAGCAGCTGCATTTTTTTCTGCGATTTGCTTTTCCTTCAAGTAAAGCATATCATACTGACTAGTTATTTATCACTGGTGTACAGGTTAGGTGCGCTAACTGTTTGATATTGTGAGACTCAATCATTGGTATACAGGTTAGGTGCGCCAACTGTTTGATATTGTGAGACTCAATCATTGGTGTACAGGTTAGGTGTGCTAACTGTTTGATATTGTGAGACTCAATCATTGGTATACAGGTTAGGTGCGCCAACTGTTTGATATTGTGAGACTCAATCATTGGTGTACAGGTTAGGTGTGCTAACTGTTTGATATTGTGAGACTCAATCATTGGTGTACAGGTTAGGTGTGCTAACTGTTTGAAATTATGAGACTCAATCATTGGTGTACAGGTTAGGTGCGCTAACTGTTTGATATTGTGAGACTCAATCATTGGTGTACAGGTTAGGTGTGCTAACTGTTTGATATTGTGAGACTCATAACTGTGAGCCCCAGAATAGCGAGACTAAATGGGCAAAAATGTGGACATACATATATCAAGCCTGAGACTGGATTTTCTCAGTGCATTCACATTTCTCCAGGATATGGTAGTCTTAGATTTGGTATATATAAGTTCATGGGGTGTGAGGGGCTTGCACCCCACATTGGGGTTGCAGGAGGCTAGCCCCACTGCAAAAAACAACTTTAAAAGAAAACAGCAATGTTTGCCATTCATTATTCTTCTGTATTTTTTGAAATTTTTTCATAATTCGGGAGCTTGCAATTACAAATTTCAGAATTTCAATAGGTAGCCATAAAGTTCACGCCTGTCAGCACACAGGAAGCTACTACAGTCAGTCACATGGTTCAGATGGTTCAGATAATTCCACATGGCACCATCTTTGGCAAGTCCCTTGATAAATGAAAAAGCAAGTAGCATAGAGTTATCCCCTTTGTATTCTTTAAATCGGAAAGTCATAAAAAGAATGAAACACAACCATTGACTGGCAAAAGGGAGTAAGACATGTATCTGTTTCTGCATCTTTAAATTACAATTAAATTTGGAGAAATCCTAAACTTCAGATACTGTAGATAAAATTTAGCTCAATAACAACAATGCTGCATCTTGTTTGCTCCAAGGTTCAGAACTATGATCACATCTAGGTAGGTGGCCATTACCATCTATTGACAAAACCATTGTTTTCCACAAATGCCACATATTTTCAGTCATTCAATCCACTCTTGAGGTATTTCTGATCCCACAGCCAACGGTTACATTTATCCTTCCTACAACAGTACATAAATGTATTTGTTTATGGCCAATGGCTCACTGCATGTTTTGTAGCATTTACATCAGGCAGACCGAATGCTGATACTGCTGTGTAGTATAAGTGGGGTGCTGCACTCCGATACTGCTGTGCAGTATAAGTGGGGTGCTACACTCTGATACTGCTGTGCAGTATAAGTGGGGTGCTGCACTCCAATACTGCTGTGCAGTATAAGTGGGGTGCTGCACTCTGATTCTGCTGTGCAGTATAAGTGGGGTGCTGCACTCCGATACTGCTGTGCAGTATAAGTGGGATGTTGCACTCCGATACTGCTGTGCAGTATAAGTGGGGTGTTGCACTCTGATACTGCTGTGCAGTATAAGTAGGGTGCTGCACTCTGATACTGCTGTGCAGTATAAGTGGGGTGCTGCACTCCGATACTGCTGTGCAGTATAAGTGGGGTGCTGCACTCCAATACTGCTGTGCAGTATAAGTGGGGTGTTGCACTCCGATACTGCTGTGCAGTATAAGTAGGGTGCTGCACTCCCGATACTGCTGTGCAGTATAAGTGGGGTGCTGCACTCCAATACTGCTGTGCAGTATAAGTGGGGTGTTGCACTCCTGAAGGCAACAACCTTCAAATGAGATGTTAAACTGAGGCCCCATCTACTTGAACTGGTTGTAGTTCAGGTGGATGTAAAAAGTCCCATGGCACCTATCAAAGAAGAGTAGGTGAAGTTCCCCTGGCCAAATTTTCCCCAGTAGTATAAATGCCACCTTAGGCCTCCCTTGAAAAGAGGGTGCTATCTTTGCGGGACTAACCTGGTCAATAAATAAAATGATGAGTTATTTTTCTTAGCATGTGTGTGTGTGTGTGTGTGTGTGTGTGTGTGTGTGTGTGTGTGTGTGTGTGTGTGTGTGTGTGTGTGTGTGTGTGTGTGTGTGTGTGTGTGTGTGTGCGTGTGTGCGTGTGTGTTTGTGTGTGTGTGTATGTGTTTGTATGTGTAGCAGTAGTGTTACCTGGCTAGCAAGAATGTGAAGACCAGTGGGGTGCTACAAAGGTCACCAGTGGCATTATCATCATCATCAGCTTTCTGCAGTACATTAATGTGAAATATCACTCTGGAGTTGAAAATAAAATCAGCCTTTCTGTAGTTAATTTCATGAATTTATAGGAACAAAGAAACAATACTGGACAAGTGGTGATCATGAGAACCATAAATATCTAGCCACACGTACATTTAAACAAATACAATCAAAAGTTCGGACCACCCGTTTCAAGCACTTAATAGTGCTAAAACGCAAACTGAGCAGGGCTGCACATGATAACCATGGTACACATTTGTGTATACCCAGCCAATCACCACTACTAGCTTTAAAGGTAGCCAAACTAGTACCGTCTTTGACTTGCAATGGTAACTTATTTATTCATTTATCTTTTGTTAACCGGGTTAGTCCACTGGGCTGGGGGCCCATTTTCAGTGGAGACCCAAGGAGAAAAGCTTCAAAACAAATGATAAAATAAAAATAACAATAACAAAGTTACATTACAAGTAAACTGAATATGAAAACACATAGGAAGAAAACATTTATGCCTTAGTGGAAATTGACAAGAGTATAACATTCAGCAAACGTACAGCTATGAACTGACAGAGGTAGAGCTTGGAAACAAAAACAAGGGCCTAAAAATGGTGCATAAGGAATGAAAGAGATTAATAGAAAGCAGATAAAACCTAAAAGCAACTTGAATCTCTAGTCCAAGTAGGTAGAGAGGAAGAAGAAGTATTAAATAGAAGAGCTAAAATACAGGGGAGGAAAGGAGTGTGGAGGACAGGAAAGATAGTGCAAGAGAATGAGTTATGAAAAGAGAGGGGGAATGGGAAAATAAAGTACCTAGGAGGAGGTAAAAGAAGAGATTAAAGTATAAAAAATGCTCAGTGCTGTAGCTAAGGGTCCATAAGACTAGTGATTACAAAGTTACATAAAGGTATGGAGGGAATTATTGTAGTCTGACTACTGGGAGAGAGAAAATTAGGTATTGTGGTGACAGGTGCAGGAGGGAGAGTTAGCAAGGTAGTTTTTCAATTCTTTTTTGAAAAGGAATGAAGATTGGATATCATATGTTAGTTGGGAGTTTGTTCCAAGTTTGAGCTATGGAGCATTTATAAAATAATCTGCCTATAATTTTGTTAGGTTTGTAGATGTTAAGTAGCAATTGGTCAGCTCTGAGAGATTGTGTGGGTTTGTAAAAGGATAGGTGGGTGGACAGGGAGGGATAGTCTGCAAGTTTTTAAAGTAGAGAATGTGCCATCTGTAGCTGTGAAAGTTGGAGTAGTTGAGGGAATTCGAGCCACTGTAGTTGTTTAAGGGTGAGGCATTTGTAAGGGAGATTACAGGTAAATCTGGCTATCTGGTTGTAAGTTTGTTCAAGTTTAGATAAAAGGTTTGTATATGTGCAAAAATAGGGGAATCATATAGTAGGCAGGGGAGGAGATATGCTTGGGTAAGTAAGGTCCTTGAGGTGGTGGATAAGAAGTTTTGTGTCTATACAGTAAACCTACTTTTTAAATGGTCTTTTTGATGGATTGCTGGATATGACAGTCAAATTTCCATTGACCGTTGATTGTGATTCCTACACGTTTAGTAAAGGAGTCAGCATGAATGATGGTGTTGTCTAGGGAAGAGAGACTGAAAGAAGTTTTAAGGTTGGGCATAGATTTTGGAAGGAAAAGAAGAAGCTTAGTTTTCTTTGGGTTAAGGATGACTAGGTTATCGATTAACCAGTGTTCAATGGTGTTAAAAGAAGTCTGTGTGAGGGAGTGAAGGTCAGTAGGGTTACCGGAGAGGGTGACAAGAGTAGAATCATCAGTGTATTGGATTAGAGATGAGGAGCTACAGGTGGAGTGAAGATTGTTAGTAAAAATAATAAAGAGAAGGGACCTAGAATGGATTCTTGGGGGCCACCTGTTTGGACAGGTAAGAAGAGTGAGTAGGAAGCCTGCCTTCTAACAGATTGCCATCTGTTAAGATAACTAGGGAACCAGAGAATGATGGAAGTGGTGAGGTTTAGTTCAGTTCATTTAGAGAGGAGCTTAGGGTGGAATACATTGTCAAAATCTTTTGAGACTTCAAGGAAGAGACATGACACCATTTTATTGTTATCTCTGCTATAGTCGGGGTGAAAGGTAGAAGGGCTGTGGATGTGCTGTGGTGAGGTCTAAATCAATGTTGAGGGGGGTAAGGAGAGTTTCTTAAAGTAGATAGGTAAGAAATTGTCTATGAATGCATTTCTCTAGAATTTTTGAGAGACAAATCTATTATAGCAGCTAAGGATGTGCTGGAAGAGACTGAACAAAAGGTAATACAAAATGGAGAAACTGGAAGTTAAAATAAAAACAAATTGTAAGCTCTTCATTGTGGATATGGATAGGAAGATAAAAGCAGTGAAAATGTTTCTAGTCCCTTTAGTTTTATATACAGGTCAGGCACATTTTTATCACCCAGAGTAGAAGCCGTGGACCATAAT
Source organism: Protopterus annectens (assembly GCF_019279795.1). Lineage (NCBI taxonomy): Eukaryota > Metazoa > Chordata > Ceratodontiformes > Protopteridae > Protopterus > Protopterus annectens. The sequence goes on from NC_056746.1 coordinate 1,132,125,688, forward strand.
TAGTAAAGATTAAATCAATTTATTTGGCAAGGAAGAGGCCAAGTGTTAAATGGGATAACTTGATCCTTCCCATAGAACAAGGTGGTTCAGGATTACCTGGTTTGAAGGGGTATTTTAGGTAAGTATGTGTTAAGGCACATACACATAATACAAGCAGAAGATTATGTCAAAATGGCTGATGAAAGAGGAAAGGAGAGAGGGAGTTTGGGAAGTAAAGATAAAGCAGAACTCTGCATGCAGGTCCTTAAGGAAAATAATAACAATCATGCAGAATATTATACTCATAAAATAGTAAAAAGTATTCTAAGAACTAAGCCAACACAGAAATAGAGAAAGAAGCTTTTACCAATATGGATGATTGCAAGTAGGGCTATAGAAAGTGGGCATGATATGGCTAACATTTACTGGAGCAAATTGGCAAAGGAACCAAGTTTTTGGGAGGGAGCAAATAACTAGTCAAGGAATGGTAATAGAGTGAGATGGGGCTAAGGGATTGATAATAGGGTATAGGCAAAGAGAAAGGGATAGAAGATTATTAAATGAAAGACCCACTTCAACAGTATGTTTAGTTGAGTCTATAGCAGAATTTGCTGTAAAAAATGGATAATTAGTAGGGCATATAAAATATTGCAGAAACACTCCATATAATCAAATATTCACAATGTCAAACTTTTTTTTACAGGTAGAAGTGATCCATACTCATTTGATCACTGCCAGATTTAAGGCCATGTGAGAATATTGGCAGCAGGGATTGGGGAATTTGCCCTTTTCCCACTGTAAAGTGATCTTGGAATTGTTATATATTAAAACAAAGAGTAAAATGGTCACACACATAACCAACTGGTTAAAAAACACAAAAAGAAAAATCTAGCAAAGCTAGACTTCTAACTGTGTGATACCTTAAACCTCTTGCATCAGAGGCCTCATGGGATATATGCAAATCACCCTGTAAGGATAACAGGTGTTTCAGCTAAATGGCAATTCTGAATGACCATGACTTTTTCTTTTACTTTCATTTTAAGTCTATTTATGGACAATTTCAGGCCATTAAAGCCAACCCCCTCTAGCTGTGGACATGCATGTTTCTGCCTTCGTATGAAATCATCAGCACAGCATAAGCGGAATGTTTGACCTTTGGAAACACATATAATTAGCATGGGGTGTGCAGGGCACAGCCTCCCACACGGGGGTGAGCAGAGGGGATTGCCCTCCCTGCAAAAAAGTAAATATTTTCTTTTTTGGTGTTTTGGCTTTCAATCTTTTGAGATTGATGTTTAGCCATTCAAGATTTATGTACTTGCCTAAGTTGCCCAGCTTGGGTTACCTGGGATAGCTCTGTTGAGCAAAAGCTGAACATAAAACCAGTCAACCTGCCAAACATGAAATAAGAATTGCTGCACTCAATGTAGGTACACTTGACAGGATGAGACATTGAAGTGGATGGCATGATGGTAAGGTGGAGGCTGGACATCCTCTGTATCCAGTAGAGAAGATGGAAGGGCAGTGCAGCAAAGCCACTTGGCTTGGGATCCAGAGTCTACTACTCAGGAGGAGGACAGGCTAGAAATGGTGAGGGAGACGCTTCAAAAGACAGTGAGGGATGTCATCAGAATTAATGACAGATGCATGGCAATCAGACTCCAGTGTAATGCTACAGCTGTATTCATAAAATCAGCCTATGCCCCACAGCAGGGCTGTGATAGTGAGGAAAAGAGTGCATTCAGACAGCAGACACAGGACCTACTAGATAAAGCAGGACAACATGAATTAGTGTTAGTAATGGGTGACTTGAATGCACATATCGGGACAGACAGAACAGGATATGAGGACTGCCTGGGTCCACATGGGAAGGGCAACAGTAATAAAGATGAATAAGCCATTCTAGACTTCTGTTCGGCAACTGACTTGATGGTAGCCAACACATGGTTCAGAAAGAGAGAGTCACAATATTATATACAAAAATGGCCAACATGTTCCCTGATGAGATATTAAGGTTAATTAGAAGGATATATGAGGGATCAGAGGCAAACAATAAAGTGGGTGGGTTACTCTTTGATAAGTTCTGTTTGAGCAGAGGAACCAGACAGGGGTGTCCTCTTTCCCCTTTGCTATTTACGTTATATTAAGAACCATTGACAAAGAAAATAAGGAACTCAAAAGGGATATAATTGGTATGGTAGTCAAGAAAAGCTGGCTTTAACTGCAGATGATATTGTTTTATGCCTGATAAAACCAGAAAAGGACATTTCAGTGTTGTGGATTAAAAAGGATTCTGTTGTGGCAGCTAAGGGTATGTGGGAAGAGACTATAGAAAAGATAATACAAAAAACTGAGAAATTGGAAGTTCTGTTTTATGGATACAGATAGCAAGATTCAAACAATCAAAATGTTTTTAGTCTCTTTAGTTTTATATACAGGTCAGGCATATTTTTATCAGCCAGAGAAGAAATTGTAGATAGCAATTAATAAAGAGCTGAAGGATTTTATCTGAGGGAGGAAGACAGCAAGAGTCAAATAAGATAAGCTGATTCTTCCAAAAGAACAAGGTGTTTTGGGATACCCAATTTGAAGGGTTATTTCACAGTTAAGGTTCCTATACATAGCACAAGCAGAATGCTATAATTCAAAGTGGAAAAGGATGATGATGAAACAGGGGGAAGCTCAAGAAACAAGAAGAGACTGGGATTTTAGATGCAGATCCTTAAGGAGAATAACAATAAACACACCAAATATTATATACATAAAGTAGCAGAAAATATTCTAAGAACTAAGCCAACATGAGAATGCAGAAAGGAGATTCTGCCAATAGAAGTGACTGGAATTAGGGATACAGACAATAGACAAAATGGGGTTTGAATTTAGTGGAGAAAACTAGCAAAGGAACCAAGGTATTGGGAGCAAATAATTAGAAAGAGAAAGGTAACAGAATGGGAAGAGTCCAAGAATGTATTTGGACTGTAGGCTAGAGATTGCCTTCCCTATCAAGGCTTGATATCAGAGTATAAGCAAAGAAAAAGAAACAGGGGCATCCTAAGTGAAAGATCAGCACTCATAGAGTTTTTAGTAGAATCTAGAACAGAAGCTGCTGTTAAAAAAGGAAAAATTAGTAGAGCATACAAAATATTCCACGAAAACTATAAGAATCAATCAGAGAAAGTTAGAAAGGATTGGAAAGAAAGACTGGGAAGCAATTCACAAATAAACAATGGAGAGATTTATGTACGCCTCCCAAATATGTAACAAAGTCTAGATGATTTACAATCTTTGCCAGGAAGTGTTTACATAGGTATTTTTATACCCCTAGTAGACTCCAAAGAATTTTTCCTCAGGTAGATAGCAAATGTTGGAAGTATGACAGAGAAGAAATAGATAATTGGGAACATATTTTTGAGGAGTGTAATGAGTTGGCAGACTTTACAAAAGCCCTGCAGTCTACTCTATCAGAAATACTGAACCAGCAGATTGATATAACTAAGAAAGTGATTTTTTTGAGCTATGATACAGAATCGGAATTGCCTAGACATAGTAAGGCCTTGTTGAGTCTAATTATGGTAGCTATCAAAAAAAGCAATTACTAGAAATTTTAATTTAAAGTCTAAATTAACCTTACTAGAAGTAGTGAATATAGTAACAGTGATACAACAAGTGGAATTGGGATCTTTAGAAAAGGGTCGGAGCAAATTACAGAGGAAAAAATGGGAATTGTGGGAACAATTCATGCAGAAAAACATTTTGAAGGATGAATGAGATTCAAAACAAGGCTGGATTGAATGAGCTATGTAATGTTTCACCGACAATGACTGGACAGATAAGTCATGTATAATGTTTACAACTAAAATGGTTTGTTTTCATTTATATAAATGTATGATTGCCTATGTCATAAATGATAATTTAATAAAGATGTTTCTTGTTTAAAAAATGTGGCCAATGTAACACAGGGAAACTTCCTCCTGGTAAGGAAAGGGCACTGGGATACAACTAGTGATTGCAAAGTCATCCCTAGTGAAACAGTCAGCCCACAGCATAAACCACTGGTTACCACAATCAGCTGCAAGCAATGGTCAAAGAAGGCTCTAAGGTCAACAGAGACCAGGCTGAAGACCTGAAAGTTGACTGGAGAGAAAGCACAACAGTTCAATGAATTACTCAGGACTTTAGCACCACAAGAAGAGGAGGAAATAGCTGGTGTTGAAGAAGAGTGGCAGCACCTCAAAACAGCATGTGTGAGGACTACAGAACAGATATGTGGTTGAGCCAGGTATGGAAATAAGTTACATAAGGAAAGTTGAGGGTGGAATGCAGAAGTCCAGGAAGTCAACAAAAGAAAGAAGGAGTACAGGAAAACGTGGGAGACAGAAAAGACAGACCAGGCTAGGAAGGAATACTGGTTGGTTAACAAACAGGCTAAGAGAAGAGTTGCAATAGCAAAGAACAAGGCATCAGAGGTACTCTACCAGCTTCTTTAAAATGATTCAGTGGATGGCACAAAGAAACTTTTATCAGGTTGCAAGACAAAGAAAGTTAAAGAAGGTAGTCAGACACCCTTCACAAAGGATGCCAGCAACAGCCTGCTCACCAGTCCACAGGGCATCAAAGGCAGATGGAAGGAGCACTTCCAGCAACTTCTGAATGAAGAAAACCCCACAGAAGCTGTACTATCCTAGACACAGCCTACAGTGAGAGAAGAGGAGGAGCCCACCATAGAAGAAGTAAGAAAAGTACTAAGAAAAATCAAGTCAGTGAAAGAAGCAGACTGAGATGAGGTCACAATAGGTATGATCAACATGTTGGGTGAAATAGGGGAGAAATGGCTCCTGAGGGTACTCATAGCAGTATGAAGTGATAGGCGTATGCTAGATGATTGGAGAATAAATATACTAGTGCCAGTGTTCAAGAACAAAGAACATTCACAACTGTGGACAGTATAGCAGTACCAAACTCCTATTGCACTGCATGAAAGTTCTGGAGAGTGTGACTGATAATCGAATACGTAGAGAGTAGTAGAAAATAAGATAGGAAATGAGCAGTTCAGATTCAGATCAGGATGCAGCACAACTGACCCAGTGTTTGCAGGGATACTTGAGAAGAAGCTAGAAATGAGGAAAGAGTGCAACTGGGCAGTCCTACACTTGGAGAAGGCATATAACAAAGTCTGAAGGAAGCTGATTTGGGCAGTCCTGTGGTGGTTCAAAGTCCCAGAAAGATTGGTAGAACTAGTGCAAGCTATGTACAAGGACCAAATTTCTCTAGTACGAACACTGTTCGGTCTTATAGAGGAGTTCCCAGTGGGAGTGGGTGTGCATCAGGGCTCAGTTCTGAGCCCACTGCTGTTCATAATGGTGCTGGACTACATTAGCAAACAGGTTAGAGGGGACAGATCAACAAAGTTGCTGTATGCAGGTGATGTGGCATTACAGGCAGACTGTGAGCAAGAAATTCAGCAAAGGATAGTGGAATGGAATGCAAAACTGAAGGCACATGGGATGAAACTAAGCACTGAGAAGACCATGGTAACGACATCAAATTGGGGAAATCAGAGCAAGCTGAGAATTGAGATAGTAGGAAAGATAGTACAACAGGTAAAAGCTTAAAGAATCTGGGAGAGGTGATTGAGGAGAAGGGAAGTCTGAATGAGGGAGGGTGGCTTAATGGCTAAGGTGTTTGCCTTACAAATACAAGGTGCAGGGTTTGAGTCTCACAAGGGATAATTGGCTAGGCTTAAAATGGCTTGCAAGGGCAGTTAGCTTAGTACTAAACTATGAACTATGAACCTAATGAACCTATGAAGAGGTCAAAGCTAGAATCAGACAGGCTGCAGCCACCTGACACAGGGTGTCAGTGGTAGCATATGACAGAAGAATGCCAAAGAAACTTAAAAGTAAGATGTACAAAACAGTGGTGTGACCAGTACTACTGTATGGTACAGAAACCTGGGCAGTAAAGGCAGAGCAGTTAAGGAAGTTAGAGGTGATGGAGATGAAGCACCCGAGATGGGTGACAGGATTCACAATATGGGACAGACAAAGGAATCAGGACATAAGAGCAGAAGCCATAATAACTCCAATTGCAGAAAAGGTCAATGAGAACAGATTATGGTAGTTTGGGCACATGTGCAGGAAAGCAGAAGACAATCTGGTGAAGAAGATTTAGATGCCCTCATTTCCCTAGGTTACTTAATTTATACAGAAAGAAGGCAAGAGGAAATGAGGGCATCCAGCAAAGAAGTGGATGGACTGTGTGAGAGAAGACTTGCAATGGTCAAGCATGTCTGTCAAAGAAGGAAGGAGTGTGGCACTGAATAGTGGGAAATGGCAACAAGTGACATGACACCCCAACCCCATGTGGAAAATGGGAAAAGGGCTTTGATAATGATTTGTGTGCTTCATAGTTTCAAAGTACATCTGGCATTGCATGACAACTTTAGGAATCAACCAAAGGGGGTTAGAAAAGATTGGTAAGAGGGAATGCAAAGGCAATATAGAAATGAACATGAGAGGACATCCGTACAGCTCCCGTATATATAGTATAGTCCAGAAAGTTTAGGAGTTTTGCTTGGAAGAGTTTTTACAGGTGTTTATACCACTAGTAGACTTCAGAGATTTCCCCTCAAGCAGATAGCAAATGCTGGAGGTAAGAGTGGAATGAGAAAGGTAATTGGGAAACTGGTTTTTGGAATGCAATGATTTGCAAATTTTAAAAATTCCCTACCGAATATCTTGTCAGAAATACTGAGGAAACAAAAGGCAATGATCTTCTGATCTGAATTGCAAAGACATAGTAAGGATGTAATAATTTAATGTCATTGCCTGTAAAAAAAAAGCAATTACTGGAAAATAGAAATGAAAATCTTAATCAGCTGTAACTGAAGTACTGAATGCTGTGAAGGACATAAAAGAAACAGATGCTGTCTCTTTAGAAAGGGAAAGAGAAAATTGCATAGAAATAAATGGAATCTGTAGGAACAATATATGCAGAATATTGTTCAGGAGGAGGAAATTTAAGGGAAGACAGAAGCTGAGCAAATTATGCCATGTTAGAGTGTATGAAAATTGTTAAAATGTATACTGCATGAAAATAAAATAAATATTAGGATTTTTTTTTCATTTCTATTGCTGTAAATGTACCTGTGTCAGGGAGGATGGGACATTGCTATCCTGAGAGGGAGGAAGGGTACATGCTGATATTTTTAGTGGAGGTCTGGTGGAGGCTTGAGCTCAGATACAAAACAAAATCAGGCTGGTAGGCAGGAACATGGGTGATAGCAGACTTGCCCCTTGGGTTTGGGTATGGAGATGCACACCATAATAATCCCTCATTGCTCACCCAGCATTATGTAAGTACACTAAGAACATGTGAGGTGATTTGGGGATAGCATAAAATACTGCCCCTGCAGATTGCAGCAGTACTCCTGGAGCTTGACTCACACTTCCACACCAAGACAAAGCCAATGCAACAAGATAAGCCCTCAGACCTGAAAGATGTATGGGTCAATGGAGCATGGTGTGGAGCAAGGCTTGATCTGTTCTGTGCCTTCACCTGTCACTGGCTACAAGAATTACTGCATCTAAGCCATCTGGAAATCCAAAGCTGATATAAGTATATAAAGCTGATTTAAGTACACATTTTTTGCTCTAACTGTTTCAGTGGTATTTAACAATCCTGTGCTGCTCGTAGGTTGTAGTTTTTAATAGTATTCTGCTGTGTTTTGCGAACATATCTCAGGGTTTAGTTCCAAGGTTTCTTTACTTGTTTTTACTTTTGTTCTGATTCAGTCTCCATTTTTTTTTGTAAAGCTGATTTAAGTATATATTTTTGCTCTAAATGTTTCGGTGATATTTAATAATCCTGTGCTGCTCTTAGGTTGTAGTTTTAACAGTATTCTGCTGTGTTTTGTTAACATATCTCAGGGTTTAGTTCCAAGGTTTTGTTACTTCTGTTCTGATTCAATCTCCATTTTTTGTAAAGCTGATTTAAGTAGGTATTTTTGCTCTGTTTCAGTGATATTTAGCAATCCTGTGCTGTGCTGTGCTGCTCTTAGGCTGTAGTTTTTAACAGTATTCTACAGTAACTGTGTTTTGTGAACATATTTCAGGGTTAAGTTCCAAGGTTTCTTTACTTCTTCTTCTTCTTTCGGCTGCTCCCATTAGGGGTTGCCACAGCGGATCAACTGTTTCCATTTCTTCCTGTCCTCTGCATCTTGCTCTGTCACTCCAACCACCTGCATGTCCTCTCTCACCACATCCATAAACCTTATCTTAGGCCTTCCTCTTTTCCTGTTACCTGGCAGCTTCATCCTTAGCATCTTTTTCCAAACATACTCTGCACCCCTCCTCAGCACATGTCCAAACCAATGTAATCTTGCCTCTCTGGCTTTGTCTCCACCTGGGCTGACCCTCTAATATACTTATTCCTAATCCTGTCCACACTTGTCACACTCAGTGCAAATCTTAACATCTTTAACTCTGCCACATCCAGCTCAAACTCCTGCCTTTTTGTCAATGCCACTGTCTCCAACCCATATAACATAGCTGGTCTCACTACCCTCTTGTAGACCTTCCCTTTCACTCTTACTGGTACTCGTCCATCACAAATCACTCTTGACACTCTTCTCCACCCACACCATCCTGCCTGTACTCTCTTCTTCACCTCTCTTCCACACTCACCATTACTCTGAACTGCTGATCCCAAGTATTTAAACTCATCCACCTTCACCACCTCTACTCCCTGCATCCTCACCATTCCTCTATCCTGCCTCTCATTCACACACATATATTCTGTCTTAATCCTGCTGACCTTCATTCCTCTTCTCTCTAGAGCATATCTCCACCTCTCCAGGGTCTCCTCCACCTGTTCCCTACTCTCACTACAGATCACAATGTCATCTGCAAACATCATAGTCTACAAGGACTCCTGTCTGATCTTGTCTGTCAACCTGTCCATCACCATTGCAAATAAGAAAGGGCTTAGAGCTGATCATTGATGTAATCCCACCTCCACCTTAAACGCATCCATCATTCCCACTGCAGACCTCACCGCTGTCACACTACCCTCGTACATATCCTGTACCACTCTTACATACTTCTCTGACACTCCTGACTTCCTCATACAATACCACAACTCCTCTCTAGGCACCCTGTCATATGCTTTCTCTAAGTCCACAAACACACAATGCAACTCCTTCTGACCTTCTCTGTACTTCTCCATCAACACTCTCAGAGCCAACATTGCATCTGTAGTGCTCTTTCCTGGCATGAAACCATACTGCTGATCACTAATCATCACCTCCCTTCTTAACCCAGCTTCCACTACTCTTTCCCATAACTTCATGCTGTGACTGATCAATTTAATCCCTCTGTAGTTACTACAGCTCTGCACATCACCCTTATTCTTAAAAATCGGTACCAAAACACCTTTTCTCCATTCCTCAGGCATCCTCTCACTTTCCAAGATTTCATTAAATAATCTAGTTAAAAACTCCACTGCCATTTCACCTAAACACCTCTATGCTTCCACAGGTATGTCATCTGGACCAACAGCCTTTCCATTTTTCATCCTCTTCATAGCTATCCTTACTTCCTTCTTGCTAATCCACTGCATTTCATGATTCACTGTCCGCACATCAGCCAACCTTCTTTCCCTCTCATTCTCTTCATTCATCAGCCCCTCAAAGTATACTTCCCATCTGCTCAACACACTTTCCTCACTTGTGTGTACGTTTCCCTCATTATCCTTTATCACCCTTACCTGCTGCACATCTTTACTAGCTCGTCCCTCTGTCTAGACAATTGGTACAGGTCCTTTTCTCCCTCCTTAGTGTCCAACCTTTCATACAACTCTTCATACGCCTTATCCTTAGCCTTCGCCACCTCTCTCTTTGCCATACATCTCATCTCCTTATACTATTGTCTACTTTCTTCGTCTCTCTGACAATCCCACTTCTTCTTCACCAGCCTCTTCCTCTGTATACTCTCCTGTACTTTTTCATTCCACCACCAGGTCTCCTTGTTCTCCTTCCTCTTTCCAGATGTCACACCAAGCACCTTTCTAGCCATCTCTCTCTTACTAGCTCTGCTGTAGTTACCCAGTTATTCGGTAATTCTTCAATGCCACCCAGTGCCCGAACATAGAACCATTCCAACTACCTTCTAAATATGCACTATTTCCTCAGCACTTGTTAAGATCATAACTTACTTTGAATCAGGCAGCACTGGTCATTATGTGGAGTCAACACCCCCTCTCCCCCCATTGCCAGTATTATCGTATATAGAATCCTGACTTGAGGCAGTATAAGAACTGCTTCACACTCACTGATAACGAACTACTAAACCCAAAGGACTCTCTCTATGAGAGCTGTAAATAATTAACTCAACTGGAAGCTGCCATACCTCATCCTCACTTATACAACATCCACAAATTGTAAATTCTAGGCTGTCTTATTCTGGTGGCATTAAAAATCTTTACCAAAGCCTCGTACGACTCTGAATAGTAGGCATCATCCTAAACCCGATTAGGTTCATAGGTATATACTAGGCTAACAATCACCAGGGCCTTTATAAGCCTAGCCAAGCAACCTGACCCAATTGTGTTCCCTTGTAATGTGTGTGTCTTAAATGGAAAGGAACGTTTGTTAGGAGGGGTACATTAGTTAGGTGGGGTATGTTAGATAGAGGGTTGCTAAAAGGTATGTAAAGAGGGAGATATACTAATTAGTGAATGTTTACTGTTGACCTCTGTCTATAAGAGACAAGGGGGCCAGCCTAGGGATCAATTTTCGATTATCCATCCAATTTACCTCCTGCATACAACCCATCATCATCAACTCATATCCAACATGCAGTTTGCTCTGATACCATAGGAAGTACAGATACTAACAGGGGTCACATAAGAAACACTCGGATGCCCTTAAGGCAGCAAGACAAAGCTAGTTCATCTGGCAATGTCTTGATTATAGGTGACCCCATAGTGTGATATACAGATGCCCCACTCACCAGGCTGAGCAAAGACATGGTAATGGGTTGTTGCCTCTCAGGTGCCAAAATACATAATGTCACTACAGCTCTTCATCCCAGGTACACATATTACCTGATCATTTTGCACAAGGAAATGCATGATGTGAGATGCACTTCTTTGGATCATATGAAGATGAACATGATGGAGCTGTCAGAATATGCATTGGGAAAGGTAGTGAAACTAGTGTTCAGCAGTATCCTGTAGTTGCCAAGAATGATACCACTATAGCACTGCAGCTAAGAAGTTATATACTGTTGCATGGCACTTAAGATTATTAAAAGCATACCATTTAGCTAACATCACTCCAAGTGGGTTTAAAATACTTACTGAATCCAATGTGGCTCAAACTGATGAATTATTAAAAACAGTGGCTACATGTAGAGCAAACAGCTCCAACAATGTTTATGTCTGTATTAATGGATTTCTATGAGCAAGAAATCAAAGTGCTACAAAGCTAAGAGTTTATGTCTGAAAGCACTGCAATATCAAGGTCAGGAAGGGTTTATTGATCAATTCAGAAAACTTTCTGCTGTTAGTCACTTTAGAAGAACAACTCAAATCTAGAAAGCTGAATAAATATAAATGGGACCTTTGGAAATTTGGAACTACAATGCCAACAAACTTTCATGGAAGAGTTTTAAGAGGGTGGAATGCTTTCCTAAGAAGAGTGATTTTTACTTAACTATTATTAACAAGCCACAGTTTAAACATAAATAACTTGTACATAATACATCTAAAAATCATGATTTTGATTTTACAGAGTCTTCTAGTAAAGGAGGGGTAACCATAAACATTGAAAATGGTAAACAAGCACTACAGCTACTGTTGAGACTGTTGCACAATCTTGTTTAGTCCATAATTTATCAAGTATTGATTTGGCAAAACATGATATACCTTTGTTGAATAAGGGCTTTAATTTTATATCTGTGATGCAACAAGTTCATGAACATAAAGAAATATTGTCGTATGAATGACTAATTTAAAACTTCTCTTCAAAGATTCTGAAATATTTAATAGTGATAGGTTTAAATTTAAACCTTCTTTGTTTAAGCCGCCTTGTAATAAAAATGTTGAATTCACTGACAAAATTGTATTAAAGGAGTTACATTTTAATAAGCCTATGTATATAGGAAAGTACAATAATTTAACTAAACAGCAAAGGGAGTCATTACATTTTTAGGAATTAACTGGGATTTAATAGTGAAGGCAGACAAAAGGGCAGTTGTGGTCTGCAATATAGTTACATATCATAAAATGGTTTTATACCTTACATTACAATTCAAGAAGGAAACTGAACATTTTTTAAAACAAGCAATGGATGAGGGTATCATTACTAAGACAGTGGCTTCCAAACTAATGTTTTCTGATCCTAAATCATAATACTTTTATCTTACTTAAAAATATATAAGGATTCTAGAAATCCACTGGGGAGACCTGTTGTTTCTGTTAAAGGCTCTTTAACTAAGCCCTTATTAATTGTCTTTTTGACCAAGCATTTGAAACCCTTACTTTCATTGGTCAGATTATGTCTACAGGACACTACAGACTTTCTACAAATTTCAGAGAATTGTCAGATGGAGAAACGGTGATTTATAGTTATCCTGGATATTCACTGCCTATATACCAATATACACCATTATGCATGTTTGCTAACCATTGAATATTGGTTAAATAAGGTGAATATCTATCCTGCTGGTTTTAAAGCATTTTTAATATGTTTCACAGAACATGTTCTTACAAGGAAGGCTTTCTGTTTCAGACAGGATTGTTTTTTTTTTTGCAGGTTAAGGGCACTGCAATGAGGGCCTCTTTTGTCCCCATCTATGCAGATCTGTTTATAGGTTATGTAGAAGAAATTTTGATCTATGATTCTTACCACAATATTTTTCTTTATGCAATGGATATATGGTGTAGATTTCTTGATGACTGTTGGTTTGTATGGACATCTAATTTAGTAGATCTTAAAAAGTTTACTGGATACCTAAACGGTAATGTTTGGGGTTTGAAATTTGCAGAATTTAATGTAAGATGTATTCCAGTTTTGAATGTTAAGGTATATAAAAGGATAGATAGCACAATTTATAGATCTTTGTACAGGAAACCTTTTCATAAAAAACTCACTATTCCAAGCCAACAGCTGCTGTCAGAAGTATACTATTAATAATATCCCAAAATCTCAGTTTTATAGAATTAGATGTATTTGTTCAGGGCAACAGGATTTTTAAAATCAGGTGGATGATCTTACCCATGTTTCTAAACAGGGGTTATGATCAAGGAAATATTTATTAGCTATGTGAGTCTATCTATAGTGTCAAGGAATTTACTAATATATAAACCTTCAGTCACCATTGTCAATAATTCTTTATCCCTTGTTACTAAATATGGGTCTAATTCTGGTTATTGCAGACCAATCATTAACAATTGGAATGTTCTGATGGCTGATCAAATTGTAGCTTCTAATTTACCTGCTGTTTGTAAGTTTAGTTATAAAAGGGGACGTACATTAGAGCATGTTCTAAATAGCTCTTCAAAGAAGAAACCAGGAGACACTCTTTCTCAACAGAGAACAATTTATGGAGACAAGCTAGTGGGTTGTAATCCATGTGGTCATTCTTTTGGTTTGTTCAGTTGTTTTAAAAGCAAAAGAATTTGCTTCTGCCAATACCAGTATGATTTTTCAGATTACACACATTATTACTTGTGATACAGAATGGATTATTTATTTGGCTGTACTTGCATGTTCTGTTTTTTTTTATGTGGGTCAAAACTCAAGGCATTTTATGTTATGCATTAGAAAGAATTTGAGTGAATTAGATGTCAAAAATCTAATAATGCACTGCTTAAACATACCCTGAAACATCCTACAACCAAATGTATTTTCACTGAAATTGACAAATTACTATATAAGATGCCTAATAAACTTGGATGGCATGAAATATTAAAAAGAAAGGAAAGACACTGGATGCTAAACCTTTGAGCTTTAGTTTATTCAGGAATAAATGAATATTAGTAATTTTTAGTCTATTAATATATGTATTTATATAGTAATTAAGGTTATAGTTACTTTAAAAGATTTTTGTAGAGCTCTAAATATGTGATGACATTTCCTTATACGGTATAATTTTGAACCGAAGAAGGTGTGGTTGTGCTGAAACCAGTCTACGGGGCTTCCCTTTCATGTATATGAAATTAATTTACATCTTGTGGAAGTTTTTGCTGTTGTTTGTTTAGTCTCCTCAAATTAGCCAAACAGCCAGACTCAATCAAAATCATATACAAACAGTGCTGCTCAAGTCTAGAAGCATAAATAAAAAGTTACACCCTCACAGCATTTGATATATGCATAGCTACTGAAACATGGTTTCAGATCAGCTAGAGCATCCACTCTGCAGAGTTTTAATGCCTACTATTCCTTCAGACCCAATGCCGAATTAGATGTTGTAGCTGGTGGGGGTGTATCTGTTTTCCCGAGAAACCATTTCACCTCCAGAGTCATAGTACAGGACAATGACTTAGAACTCCTCTACATTCTTCTTGTGATAAAGAAAACCCAATATCACATAGTAGTTAACTATTGTACTCCCTCTATTACAACAGCTGGTATGCCTGACAGTGAGTGACTTCACCCTCAGAGATAGAGGTTCTTCTAACCACACCTAACATTTCATGCCCTCCATGGCACCAACATAGTGGGAAAAAAGTACCACGTGGACAAGGACATGGACAAACACCATGCAGGATACTGTGGATATATGTCGTCCTCATTTGCAGCCCATAGGACTCATAGAGCTTTTATTCCACTGGATACTACGGGATTTAGGTTCTATGTTTATTAACTACAGAAACCTTTCAGTAACGTGCTGGGGACACAGTGGGGGTATCAAAGACATCTGTCTTGAGAATACTCTATCAGTTCCTCAATGCCATGCTTCAGCATGTGAGGAAGTACAAGTGGTTTCCATATATCCCAAAGAATTTGTCAAAGATTATGTGGGAGTTCTAAGATATAGCACATTTCTTTGAGGTACTGGGGGCCATAGAGTATTCCCACATTGAAATTAAGGCCCTACCTGTTGAACTGGGAAGGAGATGCATGAATCGTAAAGGGTATCGGTCTGTGAACTGCCAGGTGTCATCGACAATGTGTGTGTGTGCAGCCACCTATGCAGTTCTCCTGGCTCACACATATGGCATACATGTGACCTTTAGATATGGTTTGTGTGGCCTGTCTTAACACAATGCCATCTTGTGGGTGATGCTGCATATGCCCAGAACTTTGGTTAGTAGCACTCATCAGAAATCTGCATAATGAAACTGATCAGGGGTACAAATGTGCACTATAACAAACCAGAAATATTATGGAGTATGCTTCTGGGCTGCTGAAGCCATGCTTTCATTGTCTAGATACATCCAATGGTGCCCTGCAGTATGATCCCACCATGTCTACCAAAATACTATGTGTGCTGTGTTACATAATATTATACTTAGGAAGCAGGTACAGGATGTTAGCCTCATGTACGGCCAGCTGTTCCCAGCACCACAGGAAGTAGAAGCACAGACAGATGAGGAATCAGAGGAGCTAGCAGCAGGGGATGACCAATCCAGATGGAGGTGGACACAGTATGCCATAGCACTAGAAAAGAGGCATCAGATTGCATTTAGATTTAAAACACAACTATACAAGACCTAAGCAGATACTCTATAGTAAAACTGTTAAATGCAAAAATAGCAGACTGTACTTACCCATGCATTGGATGGCCATTTCTGCAGCAAACATAGGAACCCCAGATAGCAAGGTACAAAGGACTAAGCATAGTTATCAGCATTTACAGAGGTGGTCAAAGGAGTACAGGAGTGCCTTGTCATCCCTTTTGGTAAAAACTCTGTACCCATGAACTACCACATAGGCAGTAGTCTACTTAACACCTAAAGTGTGATAAGAGACCTTGGGACACAGGTGGACAGTAGTCTCTCCTTTGATAATTGCATCGCCACAGTAGTCAGGAAATCCTTCTACGTGGCACACCTCATCACAAAAAGTTTCTCATCCAGGAAAAAAGAGGTCATTGTTCCCCTCTACTCATCACTCATTAGACCCATTATAGAGTACAATGCCCCTTTTGGTATGTACCTCACAAGACATCTACAACAACTGGAAAGGCCACAGAAATACCTCACAAAGAGGATTACCAGCCTCAAACAGATGCCCTATGCAGACCATCTAAAAAAACTCCAGCTTTACTCTGTCGCATATCGCCTACTTTGAGGCGATCTCTGCTTAACATACAAAGCTATGTCAAACCCAGAGCTGTTGGACATGCTCCACGTAAGAAATCCCAATCCCTCCAAGCTACACGCTCTAGGGACCTAAACCTTGTCACCACAATAAACAGAACATGCTGGAGGGATAGATTCCTGTCCCAGAGACTTCCCATACTCTGGAACAAACTATCTACCTATATCAAACAAAACTCATTATCACTCGTCAAGTAAAATCTTGATGACTGGATGGTAGATAGGAAATTCACCCCGGGGATCACTTCTGTGGCTCTGCTTGACAGGGGCACAGGAAAATAATTTTCTTGGGTGGCAAAAGCCAGGGTACTGTTTGGCTAGGCTTATATAGGCCCTAGGGCCAATAGCCTAGTACATACCTATGAACCTATGTGAGACAGGTTTGTCTCCCAGAGGCTGCTCCGTCTCTGGAATATACTTCCCATACATGTCAAATAGAGTACCTCATTGACCCTCTTCAAGTGCAACCTTGATGAGTGGATGAGAAACCACAAATATGTTCCAGGGGTTCCACCTGTGTTCCTCACTGACAGGGACAACAGGTGCTGACTGAGGTTTCATTTTTGGGGGATAAACTCTTGGCTAAGCTTGTAAGGGCCTCAGGGCCATTAGCCACGTAACATCCTATGATCCTATGATCCTATGTCTTTCAGAGGAAAGTGCAAGAGTAGAAGTACCAAGGTGTAGCAAAAGAAAAAAATGTTTATTTGTGTCGTGTGAGAACTGGATTTGGAGGGCTTTACTCTGGAGAAGGATTACGGAAAGTCGATGTGTGGGATGTGCAAGGGACTGTAGTGGTATGTGTTTATGTCTACAGGAACAAACCTTCAGCACTTGGGGCAGCACTGTGGCTTGGCTTGCTGGACAGGTTCAAGGCTTGTATGACAGGGTTTGGCTTCCCATGCATGTTCCCACCCACATGTGCTAGCTCTACTAAGAGTTGTGGTGACTGTAGCATGGTCCTGGCTAGATGTCAGTGTGCTGAAAGACCTAAACTGACATCTGCTAGCACATGTGCAAGCATGACAGTGGCCACAACCACAAGAGATCCCGTCTCCTGTGTGTGCAAACCCTCTGGAATCAGTGCTGCTGTGAAAGTGCTTGCACTTTGGAAGTGGGATCTTGCTCATTCGTGGTCTTGTTTACAAACATCTGTGGATATCGCAGGTGACCAGCTGCAAGGATGGCCACTCATCCTCGACAGACAATCCAGAGAAAACACTGCATGGTCCAATGAATGACTCAGTTTATCCAACAAGTCAGACATATGGGATCACAATGGCTTGGCCGCAGGCACATGTAATAAGCACCAGGGCTCATTGCACATGGATTATAAATAGTGCTGGCATGCCCTTCATTGCAGATGTGGTGTTTCTGAATCCCCAGGATGAAGTTCCTCACTAAATATAAATTATGTGTGTGTGGGTTTGTATATATATATATATATATATATATATATATATATATATATATATATATATATATATATATATATATATATATCCACTATGTAATCCCAAAGCACTGAAATCCCGAATTTCAGTATTTTGAAATTACATAGCCGAAAATAGTACTACAATATGAAATCCCAAAACCCCATAACCACGAAATTTAAAATCCCGAACATACTCTACACATACAGCACACACATACACATAAACACAACTTCCCCCCACAATCAAATATATAATCCTACACTACAGATAAGCAGGGGGGCAAGCACCCCTGATGTGGGGGTCTGCACCCCACACACCCCCTACTCAAACTCACACCCACACATTTTACAGTCCCTCACACACACACATCACAGTCACAACACACACTTACACACACTAAATCCCCTAACCAACACACTTACACATACATACTTACCTAAACTTCCACCCATCCATTCACACACCGCACCACCAGAAGTGCTAATTCAACATCTCCGAGCTTCGGGATTTTGAATTTCACGCTTCTGCGGGTTTCGGAATTTAGTGTTTTCGGCTATGTAATTTTGAAATACTGAAATTCAGGATTTCAGTATTTCGGGATTACATAGTGGACCCATATATATAATTTTATATATAAATATATATATATATATATATATATATATATATATATAGAGAGAGAGAGAGAGAGAGATGGGTGTATGGCAATTGCCCAAATTATCTAAATATTGACAGCAAAAATACATAATGTTCAAAATATTGATAGAAATACCTAAACACAAAATAAAGTCAAAAATACTTTAAATACAAAATATTGACAAAACTGAAGTTACACCAGGGAAGGGTATATGCTCTTTCCCCATTGTTGTGTGAACTTAGAGTTGGTGTATATAATTAGCTGGGGGTGTGGGGTGGGCTTGCCCACCTGCAGAAACATTGAGTTAGGATGTAGTTAGGTTTTGTCAATATATTTTGTCAAAATAAATGACTATATTACTAATAATCATATGAACAAATCTCTGAATCACAGTTAATAAAAAAAAAAAAAAACTTTTCCTTCAGTAGAAACATCCATTATAGCGGGCACAAAAAAATCTAACAGAAAATAAAAAGTTTCCTTTTCCAAGAGATTAAACTAAACATAAAAAAAACTAAATATCAAACCTAACTTTTTTCAGAATAGTGTTTCTGTTAGAGAAAGGGGGTATTTAGTACCATAATGTGTAGGTCTGGGATGAGGAGGATGAGTAAGGGTTGTACTAGGGGTACTCATGCATACTGTATGCCGACCCTAACCTTAGCTCCAACCCTACTCATTAGGACAATGCCACTACATATGGAGGCACACAAACTCCCACAGTCTCCAAACACACCACTACCTAAATGTATCACGTACCTCACATCTATCCTCTTCAGTAGCCCTTACAGTAATGCTAGCCTGCAAACACTGAAAGCACAAACCCATGTACACATAAAACATACATCTATCTCCTTCCCTAGCCTTTATTCTAGCACTGACCCAGAAACACTCTCATACATACACACACACACACACACACACACACACACACACACACACACACACACACACAGACACACACACATGCACACACACGCACACACACACACACACACACACACACACACACACACACACACACACACACACACACACACATACACACACAATCACACACATGCACACAAAACCGTATTGCCAATACTTTCATTACAGGTGAAAGTTTTGATGTTACTACCCACTTACCTTACATCCAATAATCCAAAATTCGACTAGTTCACCATTCAACAGCTGTGACTATTTGACCAGTTTTTCAAAAAAAAAAAAAACTTACAGCAAAATATATGTACCCATGTGTGTGTGTGTGTTTATATACATACATGTATATTTTCCTATTTTTAAGAATACTTACATGTCATACTCTTTTGCTATGCCACAATTTGCTCTGTGTGCGCTGTAGTATCTGTTTTCCAGATCAATCTTTGTTTCTCCAATAAGGTCATCAGATCCAACCATATCATGGTCGTATATTGAAATCATCAATTCTGTCTCCAGTGGAAATGAGATGGTCATCTCAAAAACCCTAGATAAGGTAAAAAGCAAAGGTATAAGGTGTAACATTTTAATATTACTTGTTTTAATACAGAACAAATATTGAGTACTATTATTCAGAGAGCATGTACTTCTAATGTTTACATTTTATTTGGAATCTTATTTGTTTTTATTCATTTTCTTGACAGACAAAAATTAAAGAAAAATACACTTTGGTGCAGTACAGAACATAGGTAATGGGCATCTCTTATTAAAATTCTGCAGTGGATACAGTATGGGATCCATAAAGTTAGTCTGGTGCTGTTGTGTAATGCAACAGTGTTTGCTACTCACTATGTAAACCTGGAACACACTGTGCAACTCTGGTACTGGGCTGGTTCAAGAAAGTTTGCCTTTTACTGTATAAGTCTTGTTACTCACTGTGTAAGTCTTGTACTGGGGAACAATTCACAGAACTTGTTACTCACTGTGTAAGTCTTGTACCGAAGAACAATTCACAGAACTTGTTACTCACTGTGTAAGTGTTGTACTGGGGAATAATTCACAGAACTTGTTACTCACTGTGTAAGTCTTGTACTGGGGAATAATTCACAGAACTTGTTACTCACTGTGTAAGTCTTGTACTGGGGAACAATTCACAGAACTTGTTACTCACTGTGTAAGTCCTGTACTGGGGAACAATTCACAGAAATTTACTCACTGTGTAAGCCTGATATACACTGCAGATGTTGTACTGGGGTATGATTCATAAGTTTGCTACCCATTGTTTAGGCTTGATATATACTGAAGAAATCTGGTTATGACGCAGTTTAGAAAGCTTGAGGTACAAATTTAAAGTCTAATATACACTGTTATATTCATACCAATTGTCATTTTACAACTTATCTTTTTCTCTTAGGCCTTACTCATTACTCTGTTATAGTGCTATCTTGCTGAGTTGCCTGCTACCACTGCCTATACATGACTTCTTTATGGGCAGTGTGCAACGCACCATTGAAAGTAATTGTATACATTCCAGATGCTCTGTACACAATTCAATTTACTGTAGGGTGCATCGAGCACATACTGATGGCCATCATTCTGTTTGGGAATTATTTTAGTGTCTGTAGCGTGGAAGGCATCTCAGGATCTCGTCCTTTGTGCAACTATCCTGTTGCTTGCTCTCATGTGCATATCAGAAGTACATTAGTGTGTCTAACTTACACAGACTGCATAACAGTCTTACACACTCTGTACCAGACTTACACAGAGTGTACCAAGCTTTGTGAAGCCCAGATTTTGAAGAAAACTTAAATATTATGTACCAGATTTACACAGTGTGCACCAAGCTTTACACATGCTAAACTAAGTATCAGAGTTATACAGTGTGTTATCAAACATACACAATAAAACTGGTTGCTAGAGTTGTACACTGTGCATCAAATTTACAATGTGTTACAACTTTTATGAATACTACCCATTATCAATGCATTTCTGATAAGTATTACAAGGAATTACTGTAATTTTTTATACAGTCCTGCATTTTAATTAAAAAAACTTTTATATTGTTAAATTCTACATTTAAAGCTTATATTTAAGTTTGGGTAAAAATATAGAAAAAAGAAAGATAGAAATATCTAAATGGAATCAAACAAATTCTCTCTCTTTCAGCTTTTCCTGGTTAGGGGTCGCCATAAACAAACCATTTTCTCATAACTTGCCACAACCGCATGGTTGCAGGGTATATATGTACTTTTCTTCTTAAGTGCAACCTGTTCCCTCCCGTTATGTATAACTTCATTGTTTTAAAATTGTAGGGCTAAATTAAATCTCCGACAGTACCAATATAGTGAGCTCATATAATGGGTTTAAGGTATTCAATTACACAAATGTTGACATATCAGATGAATTTTATAGCTTATTTTCTAAAGGAATGAAATTTATACCGACTGTGAGTTTTAATTTAGTTGATGCTATCACCGAATTTAAATTGAACTGTCGGAGATTGAATTTAGCCCTACAATTTAAAAACAATGAAGTTATACATAACGGGAGGGAACAGGTTGCACTTAAGAAGAAAAGTACATATATACCCTGCAACCATGCGGTTGTGGCAAGTTATGAGAAAATGGTTTGTCAGGACATATACAGTTTTTATAAAGTATATAAGAGCGATAAGTATGCAATGTCGAACAAGAAGGACAATTTAACTGAAGGGGAACATACCTGTTTACATTCATTAGTAAACAATAATGAAGTTAGGGTTATGAAACCCGATAAAGGGGGAGGAATTGTTTTATACAATAAAATGGATTATATCAATGAAATCTATAACATCTTATATCAATCAGGGAATTATGAGGCCATCTCTCTCAATGAAGTTAACATTGGCTACAGGAGAATTGATTTAGCTGTGGAAGAATATGTAATCAATCACAGAATAACAGATGAGGTGTATCAGTTTTTGAAAGTTGAACATCCAACTTTAGCCACTATCATAGGAATACCCAAGGTTCATAAAAATATGGAATGCCCCCCTTTTAGACCCATTATATCGGGCAGTAGGTCAAAAACATTTCCCCTGGGTGTATCTATTGATAAATGGGTGAAGCCCATATACAAAAACATTCCCCACCTTATAAAAGATTCATGGATGTTTCTTAGAAATTTAACATTGCAATTATGGAATGAGAACCTCATTTACATTACCATTGACGTAATTGATCTTTTCTCATGCATCCCTAAAGAAATAGGGCATGAATATTTTTGCAACAGCCTTGGGAAATACTCTAACATGGAATGGGATAGAATCAGTCTCATTGTTGATATGATGGGCTTAGTGTTAGACTATAATTATATACACTTCGAAAATGAATATTTTAGACAGACTAGGGGTGTTGCAATGGGAGCATCTTGTGCTCCCATATTTGCAAATTTTGTCATGCTTGAATGGGAAAACCTATACCTATTTAGTAGTGAATTTTTTCAACACATTGTTTATTATTCGAGGTTTTTGGATGACCTTTTTGTGTTATGGAAGGGTCCAGAAGAAATAATTCAGTCTTTCTTCGATTACATCAACAACACCACAGAATTCTTAAAGTTTACATATAATATCAATAAAATGGGTACAGCCTACTTGGACACTTATGTCAGCCATGGTGAGGATGGATTTGTCTCTTGTATACACAGAAAGTTGACATTTTTCAATGATTACTTAGAATTTAGCAGTAACCTTCCCAAATATGTTTTTAAAAACATTTTTAAAGGACAGTGTATCCGAGCAGCCCGTATGTCTTCTACCAAAGTTATCTTGGATAAAGAACTTGAATTAATGAGGTCAATGTTTAGTGTGAGAGGATACCCGGTCACCCTATTAAATGATGTTGGTAGATATGGTAGCAAAGAATGGGGTAACAAATATACTCCTTTGTTGGGTAACTCAACATATGGTGTTTTACCATCAGATAATAAACAAAAGGAGGGATTTGACAATTGGGTTTGTGTGTTAATGTATTCCCCTATAGTTCAGTACATCGAAAACATAGTGAGGCAACATTGGAATTTGATTACTATGAATGATGATCTGGCTTTGATTTTGGGGACTCATCCCAAATTTGTTTATAAAACAGGACACAATCTCAAAAGGATTTTAGAATCCAACACAAGTGGTAAAAAAGGGGGGGTCATCTGATACAAGTAAATGCGGAACATGCAACCAATGTTATACCATTAATGAAATAGGGGGTGTGAAATTGGAAAATTTCAACAAAACATATATACATTGTAGGACAGGAAATTGCAACACTAAATTTGTCGTCTATCTTGCAACTTGCCAAGTATGCTCAGCGTTTTACATAGGCAAGACGGAGAGACAATTGAGACGTTGTATTTATGAGCATTTATATAGCATCAAGAACAAAGACAATAAGAATGCCCTTTACAGGCATATATTTAAATGTGGTGATACGCATTATTTCAAATTCTCAATCATTGACAAGGTTAACATCACAGCATATGGGGGGAATGTAAAAGCCTTTTTGGCCATGAAGGAGAGCAAGTGGCAGATTATCACTGATGCCACAAGATTGCCTGGCATCAATGATTCTATTAGCATAAAACTGTTCTTGCTGTTAGCATAGTTTTTTGGAACAGTGTTCTGCACATATATTTAGCACATTTTTTAAGTACATTTTTAAGTATATTTTTAAAATAGTTTTTAAAATAGTTCATGACTTATTAATTATTATATATTAATTTTGTAATTTTCATACTTTGCATATACAATTTAATAAGTTTTGTTAGGCTTGTGCTTTTGACAATAGTTATTATGAGTATTTGATTCATGAGACATTTATTTAGAATTCATACACCTTATTTATATTCTAAATGTTAAGGGAATTTTATGTACTAACGTGTTTTATATATTGGAGGAATTCTTTATATTACTAAGACAGGATATATTATTAAGACAGGATTGATTGGTTTTGTATGTTTTCACATAAGGACGTTTTTTCTGTATATACCTTTAAATCATTTTCTGTGAAATGGTTTTGGCGCCACAATGCTTTTAAAATGAAAGTGTAATTGTATGTCTTTGTTCTGAGGAAGTCTGCTTGTGTTAGATGAAAGCGCTTAACCTGGAGATCTTATTTTTTTATTTTCTTATTTTGTATTGTGTGTAATAAACTTATTGCACTGTGTCCAAGCCGAGGAGTTATTGTGCTTGCCTTTCTATACCAGCCTTTCATTTAGTTATGTTGTTGTCGTGCTGTGTCAGTGATGTAGAAAGAAGACAAACATTGAACTGTCCTGAAAATATTTATACATATATACAGACACATGCATGTATGTGTATGGGGGGGGGTGCGTGTGTGTGTGTGTGTGTGTGTGTGTGTGTGTGTGTGTGTGTGTGTGTGTGTGTGTGTGCACGCGCCCGTGTGTATGTGTGTGCACATGTGCACATACTAGCACACCCAAGCACTAGTGTGCATGCCTATGTAAATTACCTTGTCTAATTCAGTTTCTTTATTTTCTAGTATTCATCATCATGATGACACAAAACTACTCCTATAGTCAGCATTTCAGAATTCAACATCTAATAGAAGGGCAACAAACACAGTGAGGTCAGCAAAGCTGCAAGCTGAAAGAGAGCTAGTGGAGGGCATCATGAATGAGTACGGATGCTTTTTAGTTGTATTACAAAGGAGGAATGGTGGGATAGACCTGGCCATGCTTAACAAAGATGAGAAGGCAATCATACCAAACTGAAAAAAGTAGGTTCTACACATGGTCGTGATCAGCAAGGCAAAAGATTTCCTAATCAGGCAAGAGAGTAGTATTGTCAGTAACTTAATAAGCCACAGTGCCATCATGGTTACTTAAATTAATTAGGTTAATTGCTTTTACTGTATAGCTGTTTGCTACAGTTAGTGGTATTAGGGCTTCTTTTTAGTCAACTGTTGGATTATGAGACCACCCCTCTGGGAATTGCCCAGGGTACTATCTGACTTGGGTACTACTGTGACAAATACAAAAGGAAAAAAATGTTACAAGAAATATAACACAGTACTGTTAAACATATAGTGAATACTGACACATGGATTAACGTTAACAGTGAAGGATGTATTAAACAGAACAGTACACTTATTGAGAGATACAAGTAGAACAAAATACCACAAAAATGTCACAGCATTGTTAAAACTTCTTAAATCATACAGCAGATTGAAAGTGCCTTATATTAAAGAAGGCATCAAAAATGTCAATGAGGAACTAAAAGGTACTATCAAGGCCTAGTAAGTCAAATTGTAACCTTAAATTAGCTTCTGAAGACAAGGATATATATATATATATATATATATATATATATATATATATATATATATATATATATATGGGACTACTTCATATGATCGACAGACCATTTGATCAAAATTCATTTGGTCGACAGCTCATTTGGTCGACAACCAGTATTCAAGGCACTTAACAGGGATTTGCCCCCTCCCCAATATTGTGCGACCCTGGAGTTGTTATATATAGTTAGGGGAGTATGGGGGCACAAATAGGTGGGGGGCTGTGCCCCTCACCCCCCTAACTATATATATCAACTCCAGGGTCGCACAACGTTGGGGAGGGGGGGCAAATCCCTGTTAAGTGTTTTGAATACTGGTTGTCGACCAAATGAGCTGTCGACCAAATGAATTTCGATCAAATGGTCTGTCGATCTTATGAAGTAGACCCATATATGGATATATATATATATATATATATATATATATATATATATATATATATATATATATATATATCAGTCCTTGTGTAGTTACACTTGGGAAACTAAGAATTAAAACCCAGCAGTGTTCTGAACTTATGCAAAATGACACTGCCCACTCAAATCCAGTAGACATGGAAAATAAACTAGAAGACAAGTACACTTTACTCTTAAAACACCTGTCTTAGTTTAGCAGTTTCCTGATTCCCTACACCTCAATGGAAAACATTCTGAAGGTGCTCTCAAATACAAAAAATACTACTTTCATGAGACCTGATGATTTACCTAGATTCCTAATAAATGATTATCAAACAAGCCCTTGTGGAACCCTCCTTAAAAGAGCTTAACTATAGCATCTGTCTCCAAAGTATGGTGATGCCTGTAAACAAGGACAGTCCTACCACAGACCTGGAACCTCTAGGCCCATTAGTCTGACTAGTGTGATATGCAAGAGAATGGAATACATCATATCTGATCTCATACACTATGATAGCAAAAAGCTTGTCAGGCTAGAGTCATATTAGTTTGGCTTTATCAAAGGGAGATCCTGTTACTTAGTTTAGTTAACTTCTTTGAGAAGGTCAGACAGGCTGTAGACAGTGGTCATTCTGTTCCCACAGCTTATTTGAATTTGTCAAAAGCATTCAATTCTATAAGCCATACTAGCATGATAAACAGGTTAAGTGCCTTAAAAGCAGATCCATACATGGTGAGGTGGATAGCCAACCGAGTGAACATTAGAGACATAGTTAAGGTGGCAGATCCCTCCTTGGAAACTATGAAGGTAACTAGTGGTGGGTCCAAGGACTCAGTACTCCCTTTTAACATTTACTTTTCTGATCTCCAGACTGGAATTCAGGACCTTTTGCTAACTAAGTTTGCAAATGGCTGCCAACTGGACAGTACTGTCAAATCTCCCTTTGATACCTATTCATTACAGCAGAGACTAACCCTCATAAACAAGTGATTTATGGAAAAGGGGCTAAAAGTAAATGTGAAAAAGCGTAGCACTGTTACATTTAGTAAACAGCTCTCTCCCCCAAATGTGCAGTATAGCCAGTACCCCACTCCAAAATGATAATGTAGTCAAGGATCTTGGAACCTGGGCTGATACTTCGCTTTCCTTCGACTACAATGTAGTAAAAGCAGTAGTCAGAGAATGATTTTATGTAAAGGCATATCATCTAGGTCAAAGGAAGTTATCATCCCTCTGTATGAACCTCTAATTACAACAATTATTGAGTACAATGCCCCCTTCATGGTGTACCTTTCTTGACATGTTATGTAAGTGGAAAACAGATTGTTGGTCTAAAGTCCCTGAGCCACTAGGAAAGGCTTGAAGTACTATTTCTTTACTTTGTTTCTTAGTGGCTCTAGCTACGTCCTGCTCTAACTACAATACTGACATTTATACCTCTGGCCCATGTTGTGGCTGAAAAGAATCTTGTTCCAGACCAACTACCTTGCTAACAAATAAATAAATAAATAGCTTAATATCAGTATCGGAAAAAAAATCATGGAGAGAATCCTAAGGAGAAGCCTGTTAGCCTTATGAAAAGACAACAATGCCCAGGGCAGCAAATAACATGGCTTCATAGTCAGAAGGAGCTGTCAGTCAAATCTCATCTAGTTATAGAAGAACATGGGAACATGGGTAGATGTGGTTGACATGAGCTCTACCAGTGCCTTTAACCCATTACCACAAAAACAGCAAAGGGCAACGCTGGAAGGATGATGAAAGGACCGAGACTGAGGAAACGGATTGTCACATGATTAAAAGGTGTGACATAGAGGGCTGTGATGAGAGAGACAATGCCAGGAATAAGGAAAGTCACTAGAATAATATTGTAGCATCTTTCCTGGCTCCAGTACCCTACAGTTTGTTTATTTCAGCAATACCTGAAGAAACAGTGATTAGCATCAGCCACAAAGATAGGAGCAGCAGTGGAAGGTAATGCAAAGACTCTAAGGGAAGATTTGGAAAGGATGGCAAAGGTGGCATAAAGGTCTGAGCTGAGGTTTAACTCAGATACAAGCAAAGTTCTACACTTGGGCCACAGTAACTGGTATAAATATGAACTGATGACAGCAGAGCAAGAAAAGGATCTGGAGAGTAACTGCATCTTGATGAGACCAAAGGAGTAACATTAGGAACAGAGGAATCAGACAACTGAGGTGTATCCTAACAGAGATCTCAGAAGAAAAAAGATGATCTTTGCACTTTACTAGTCTCTGTTAGTGCTACATCCTGAGTCCTACATGCAGTTCTGGAAACTATAGAAGGAAATGAACATCAGGCTGCTAGAAGGAGACAAGAGAAAAAAACACCAGAAATGCGTATTACATTAAGGAGAAATAAGGCTGCTAGAGTCTAGAAAAGAAATAACTGCTCTTAGTCAGTAAAGACCAGAAAACATGGGGAGGTGGTGGTAGCATGATATGAGTGCACAGGATCAATTTGGGGAGATAAGGAGGGATAATACTGGACAGGAAGGATAGAGAATGGAGAAGGGAACATTTTTAAAGACTGAGGAGACTAACTACACTCTGGAAAAAAAAATTCACAGTGTAGTTAAGGCACATGAAATAGAACACTGGAAAAGTGTGAGAAGATGGACTCCAAAGAGGTGGAGAAAAAGTGAGGCAGAAAGTAGGACAGACAGGAAAAAGAATGTTAAATGTACTTAAAGGGGAGAATAACTTGGATTATGCTATCAAGTTGATGTAATGTTGTGTAAATGTATCCCTTAGTGTTCTGGCTTGTGGTCTTTAAACTTCCTCCATTAAAAATAATGCTAATACTGCAAGCCACAAGCTCATATAGGACCATGAGGCCTATCATCTTACCAGGGAAAGTGACATCTATCACATGAAAAACTGACATCTCTCTGCACCTATGTTGTATTAATGAATGGAACCCTCTTGGCAAACAAGTCTCAACAAATTTTCAAATGTCAACATGGCAGTCAGGGTAGTCAGGCAAATCATTTTATAAGAAAGTAAAAGGTCTAACAAGTACTTGAATACTTCAAGCAGTTAATTAATTGCTAAAGGTCTTAAAGTTGACAATCTATATCTGCCATTCTTTGTGTGAAAGGGACACATCACAGTTTCAAACATAAGAACTCTAAATGTGCTTCCAGCACAGACTGAGAAGCTGTAATGCTACTGCGTGTAGTTTAATGTACTGAATGCAGTTCACCAAAAGAATAATGCTGTGCACATCAGTGTGGACCACAGGCAGGGGATATATCCACTTTCCCTGAGGTGCAGTAACCTCAGAATTGATTACATGCATTGGATGTTGCAGAGCTTGCAGCACACAGAATGGGTGGTTGGGGTGGGGCTTTGCCACCAAAGAACATTCTTTTCTTCTGTAATTTCAATCAAGGGAAGCAGCCTTGCTTTCAGCAAAGCTACTTTCACTTCTAAGAAGTGACACTGCTTGCATTACTTCATTGGTTCAGCAAAATCAGATTCACAGACATGACTTTTGCAGTTCTGCTATGCATTCTTGTGAAATACCTACATTCTCTTGTACATATGTTTATCTACTGAACTACTGAAAAGTGACAACCTTGAAAGAAGTCAAAACTCACACCAAGAAAGTGTTGTATCCCTGTAATGTATGCATCTCTACTGCTCTCCTCCTGGAATGAACAAGGAGGTGATTCATGTCCCTCCTCCAAAATAAACAACTGGCAACTCAGGTCTGACCCAACAAGCTGGCCTTCAAATGCCCACAAAGTTAGCTAAGCTCAGGTCATTGGCATATCAGACAAAATTTAAGCCATTAAGATAGTAACTTTATCAGTTATAGTCACCAAAGATGACATCACTGCTCAACTTACACGGAACAGATAATTCTTTGTCTCTCTGTGCCAAACTGCAGTCATATTACAGCCATTGTTCACAGCACCGAATCAACTCGCTATGATATCACATCAAGTTATGAAATGAATAAGGTATTACGTCATTTTTACTTGCAGTGTACTGTAATGTACTGCAATGATTGCGCCTCTACTAGTGAATCTGTTAGAAAATGCAGTCAGGTAACTGCAATGATTGTATTACTTAATAATTAAAGTCAATGTTTTAAATATATATATATATATATATATATATATATATATATATATATTTTTTTTTTTTTTTATTTGCTCCTTCCTCCCCATCTTTGACATTGGTACTTTTGCCACATTATTACCAACCACTGGAATGCATCAGCTCCTTTGAAATGTGAATATGTTATGCTGGAAGTTGAATTAAAATCACATTTTTGTATAGGCTTTTCGATTCTTAAGATCTGGAAAGATTCCAGAATGCAATACAGAGTATTTCAAAATCAGCTAAGGACTATTATAATCGACTTAATTCTCAATGACAAACTTTAATCCTCAGGTAACACTGTTTGAACTAGTTTTATTGAGGTGATGCATAAATTCTGTTTTTTCCTTTTACTCACACATTTACCAACTGTATGTTTTTGGTATGTATTATCACAACCATATTTTTGCAATAATAACGGTTGCTTCCCAATGTTTACATCTAAATGTTAATGGTGTCACAGTGTCAGACAATGGGTTTCCTTGCACAATGAAGGTTGTTTTGGGCAGGGTTATCATTAAAAAATGATAAAGTTAATGTTGCTGTTTCGGTATGCACTTTGCCGCCAGCATGTCATGTAGCTGGCAGTACAACATGCTTCAGCTGTCAGGGCTGCTGTCTTACTGTCTGCAATTGCTGGCCACTTTCCCCGATATAGAAACCACAGCCACATGAATAAAGGCTTTGCTTCGCTTTTTTTTTTTCTCTTTTTTAACAATTTGTTAACATATGTTCAGGTCCAAATTAAAAACCTGCCACATTCCACAAATGACAAGAAGAAGCGCTTCATCAACCAGTAACATGTTTTCTTTACCGTTCTTACTATGTGAAATCAGGAACCCACAGTTGCCTATCAACATCATCCACCCTGAGTTTTTACAAGCATTACTATCCCTGATCTTTCACATCGCAATGGTTATTGTGCATACAGTATGTTTACAGTTTTTTTAAGAAAGTATTAATTTCCAAAAAACCTCCTTCCTGTGTGTGAATTTTTCTTGTCTGAGGGCTTTGTTTGTGATGGCTCACATTTTCCATTCATCAATAAGAGAGCATAGATAGCAATTCAAGCATGCGTCTGTAATGCATGGCAAACCGGAAGAGGAATTTGAAAAGTTTTGCTGTCCCTGAAGGTAGTACGCAGGTTTTTCACCAGCAATGAGGAGTCTGAACAACATTTTACAGTATTTCATGCGCTCATCTGGATTCAACGATGCGAGATTCGCAACCGCAAAAATCTGGTTGCGATAATACGTAAGTACTGTTTTTTGTATACATTACAAAAATCCTGAAATCTGTTTACTGCTTCACCTGAAATAAGACATAACTTTAGAGATTTCACATATTCACAGTAAAATATCTCTCCAACACTGTTGTTGAATGATAACATCTGGAGTCATCCTAACTCCTAGTTGATGCTAAGTTATTTTTTGTGGTAGTCTGACACTATAACACAAATTCATCTGATAACAAAGGCTGATACAATATCCCCCAAGCCATACCACAAACCTTGTTTTTTTTTTTTACATTGGCCATGTTACATTTAAATAAATGAAAATAAGTCATATTGACACAATCTCAGCTGCAAACATTTTACATTCCAAACCATGGAGACACAACTGTAGCTTTATACATTATACATCACTTTTAATATATCCAGTCATTGTCAGTCAACCATTACATAGTTCATTCAAATCATGCCTTCTTTTAAATCTCATTCCTCCTCTGCATGTGTTGACCCCACATTTCCCATTTTTTCCTGTGCAATTTGCTCCTACCCTTTTCTAAAGATCCCAGTTCCAGTTGTTTTATCTTTGTTACTATCTTCACTACTTCTAGTAAAGTTGGGTTAGACATTGATTTCCATTTTCTAGTAATTGCTTTGTTCATACCTTGTGAGTTTATTTCTCAGCTTTGTGAAATCACAGCATTATGACAAATAAGAAAATATGATACAGTGAGGCAGGTGCAACTCCTATATAATCACATAGTATGTTCTATATTTTCTATGAAACAGCTAAAAAACACAATTTTTGTCCTCTGTACTCACTCTCCAAATACAGGGTTCAACTGCTTTGGAATGTAGCGATCCTTACTGTCCTGGTGCTGTTCTCCTATTTTCACCACAATATAAGGATCTGCTTTCCCATTAGGGTCGGCTGGGGTCAGATTAGTTGCCTAAATTGATAAAAAGAAAATAAAACCAACTTGCAAAAGTACAAGTATTACTCTGCTTAGTAGGACTGTAACAGACTACCATTAAAAAGAAAATCTATCATATATATTTCAGATACAGGACAACTGCAGCACATACCTTAATTACATACACTCTCACCAGCACCTTCAGTGGTCTGTTTCGAGGGATACTTTGCAAGATTCTGTAATCATCTGTGGCTTCACTGGCTAGATAAACATGGAAAGATCCCTGCAATGGAAGAATATAAAACAAGACAATTATTTCAATGGAAGAATGGCATGAAGACCCTTCCATCTAAGTATAGATGACCAGTATGCTATGTGTTTGTTTGTTAACTGGTTTGAATATCATTTTCAACAACAACCTATGTCTCAGGTAAAATGAACTAGACAGTGGCACATAGAAAGGCACTACAAAGTGCAGTTATAGTATTGGAAATTACAATAGAAAGATCCAGCACAGAACAGATAGCACAGAAACATACATAATACAGTACAGGCACTTGTAACAGGTTAAGTACTTTGTTTATTTTTTGTCTGTTAATTGAGTAGGTGGATAGAGCAAGTAACCGTCTTCAGTCACCACCGAGGCAGGCTACATATCTTACACAGTTTATACTGTAAAAAATAATTAACCAAGGCTGTACACTGCAATAACAATTTTAACAAACATTTCTACAGTGGTCATGGCTGAACCAGAATGCCACAAGAAGGGTAACATGAACAGGCTGTCTGTTTAAAATTATTCAAAATAAGCAGACACCAAACCCTGCAAGGATCAGCAGTACAACCTGTACATATTTGTGTATGCTAGCATCATCATATCATCAGCCAATCAGCCACCCCTTTTTCCCATTTTCTACGTGGAGTCAGGGTGTCACGTCAGCTGTTGCCATGTCTCTTGATTCAGTGCCACTCTCCTACGTTCTTTTGACAGTCATGTCTGATTGTCTCAGGTCTTTTTTCACACAATCTATCCATCTCTTTGTTGGACATCCACATTTCCTCTTGCAGTCTTGTCTATTCCAAATCTTTTTCACCACATCAGCTTGTGCTTTCCTGCACACATCAACCACTGTAATCTGTTCTCTTTGACCTTCCCTGCTACTGGAGCTACTTTGGCTTCTACTCAAATGTCGTTGTTCCTTTGCATGACCCACAGTGTGCATCTTACCACCTGCCTCATGCACTTCATCACCTCTAGCTCCTTCAGCTGCTCTGCCTTCATTGCTCTGGGTTTATACCACACAGAGGTACTGGTGCCACCACTGTTTTGTATACTGTACTAACAGGTATATATAGATGGAGAGATATGTGTGTGTGTGTGTGTGTGTGTGTGTGTGTGTGTGTGTGTGTGTGTGTGTGTGTGTGTGTGTGTGTTAAGATTTAAACAACGTATGTTAAGTGATGGAAGGCAGCAAGGTTCAGCTAATGTACACAATGCAAATGCAGTTTATTGGCTGAATTGCATAAAACTGTTGTTCTTGTTTCATGGAGTCTATATGTACAATATCCGCATGAAGGGAGTTCCAAACTGGAGGGGTATCCTTGAAGAAAGCTATTTCAATGACAGAAGGATTGAACTTGGGTCTGCTAAGGATGTTTTCTTCATATATTTAGATCTCAGTGAATACAGATTGCTGTGGGGTTCTTTTGACCCTTTGGCCTTGTAATCTTCTGTTTTTAGCGTTATTTATTTATTTGTTTGTTTGTTTATTGACTAGGTAGGAGGACTGGCCCAATAACCCTTTTCAGCCAAGGCATGGGGCCAGCAACAAGATGTGCGACTGTTTCCAATTCTGTTTTACAAAACCTACATTTGTCTGTTTCTCCCACATGTTCAATGGACTTTGTAAACCAACGTGTACGCATCCCACTATCCAAGGCCACCAATATTAACCTTTCATCTTCACCTCCATGACATGTTGGATGATATCTCAATATGGTGCATCTAAGTGGACTCAGGTTTAGTATAAAAAATGTGCTGTTATACACTTTGACTCTCCCAAGTCTGACTTGTTATTATCCTTAAAAAGAACCACAATAAATAAGTGATATGAGATTAAAGCTCAGAGTATAATTATATCCAGTAAATTAACATTCTGTAGTTACTACCACCGGGCTGAGCCTGGGATTGCTCATTGTTTGAACAGGGTTGTACCCCAGAAAATAAAGTCAAATAAAATAAAATAAACACCTGAGCAGCTTGCCTTCAAAAGCACTGCACTGTATGATACTTGGAATATATTCAAGACAATGATCACATGAAATCCCAAAATGCTTCATGCAATATTTAAAGTTCTACTTAGAAGGATCCTTGACTTTAGCTTCCATTTCTCTAAGCAAAATAAGGCTCATGTTGTCAGGTTACAAATTATCCACAAAATGTTAATGAAAATAATCCCTTCTATGAATGGTTTTCCTTATACTCTAAAGCTTCAACCTCTGAAACTTTACACTATAGCTTACCATTTATTCTGTGATAAACTCTGCCTAAGGCACTCAGAGATAAAATCCTTACAGCTATAAAAAGACATAACAGATCAGAGTACCTTCAACTTGTGAAAAATCCGAATGCTACAATCAGAAGACAGATAAGTAACACAGACTCTTCCTCAGTTATGGAATAAGCTTCCAAAGCTAATAATGACATCAGAAACCTTGGATTGTTTAAGGCTAATCTGAATTACAGGGGAGCTCAGAAAATATTCCTTCAGCATCTCAGACCCATTGTTTAGCCCAAAATATCAGAAGAAACTACTATGACATTTCTGCTGCCCTGAAACTGCACAAAAGAGATAGAAACACAAAGTAGCAGCATGCAGGGTGATGACAATTCACAGAAACACATCATGTAGCAGCGCATCAAGCAGTGGAGAGAATCATGCCATGTATGGAGATCACTAAATAATGCCATAAAAATTGAATATACATACATACATGTACACACACAAGTAAAGCAATAACAGCATGCAAGGGTACACAATCAAAACACTGCTGTGATTCACAGTCATCTTTGAAGGAACTTGCACACCACACTGCATGACTTTACAA
Organism: Protopterus annectens; assembly: GCF_019279795.1. NCBI lineage: Eukaryota > Metazoa > Chordata > Ceratodontiformes > Protopteridae > Protopterus > Protopterus annectens. Next base: position 1,132,161,107 of record NC_056746.1, read on the forward strand.
AAGACCAGAACACGTGTGAAATACCTGCACCACAGACAGTAATAATGCTTGGTGCCATGGTAGGAAGTGCAAAGCAGCATTTTGCTACACTTTGTGCTGCCCGCTCCTGCCCTGTGGTAAAATGTTGTAGATCATGGCAACAAAAGAACTACAAACAGTGGATTACATATCATAAGTGGACCAAAAAGGACATAGGCGATGACTTCTGTGTTGACTGGATATTGTAAGGATCCTTGTGGATATGCGCTATTCACCAAGTAGAATTTAGAGGGATGCTTGGTCTTTCCATCCCTGTAGAGACAAAAGTGTGTCTAGCACACCATCCAAGTTATAGGAACCTATTAAAGATGAACAGGGGGCACATTAGTTATATCACAGGCTCAGCCTCAAGATTGCTTTACTAGTTGCCCAGAATTATATTTCTACCTGTGGATGAGCACATCTGATATCCCATGAGAGAAGAAAAGAGCCTCCACTTCATCTGCACCTATGTATGTATGTATGCATATATGTGACACCGTACTATGTCTGCACTGAAAAGGGCCATGTACCAGCTCACCAACTGGGTTATCAAGGAAAATAAAAGATTAATAAAATAAATAAATAAATACATAATGATACTGAATGTCTCCTTGATGAATTAGGTGCCATAGATTGCACAGCTATAACAATAAAAGCCTTACCTGGCCAACAGACATAGTGGTATGATAAAAGCAAAACCTATCATTCCTTGAATCGTCAAGCAGTGTGTAACGCACAGGGTATTGCTACCATCATGTCTATTCAGCACCTAGATATTTCCCAACTTTCACATTTATGACATACATCAGCTACAGCACCACTTCCACAAGATAATCTGCCATAGAGCCATCTAGATGATAAGTACAGGCACTGTGGGCAGAATATATGCATTCATCTGCATACGCTGTACAAATGCACTAACCTTCCAAAGATATGTCTATCATGAGTTACAACAGATAATTGCTGACCACTTGAGACCTGACTAGTGACATCCATTCATAATCTGAACAATGTTGCTGAACTCTGGTACAAAGTGGTACATGCGGAGACCTACAGCATTATCAAACTGGTATTTGCTGTGCATCTGATAAAGCACTGCAATGCTCCCCTGCTACAACCTGCAAACTATTCATAACCTGGGTCATGCTATATAATATGATACTACAGAATCAAACTATACAGCCTCAGGATAACTGCTTTATGAACAGGCTCACACCAGACAGGTGCAGAAGCCACAGCAACTTCAACTGTGGATGACAGCTAGCTGAAACTGGAGCTGTATGCACTGTACAACTAACCTCTCCCCAAGATGGCCAGCCACTATATGGCAGTGCAAGTAAAGTATTGGCACCTAGTTTAGAATGATGGTCCATGACGAACTCACAGTAACAATGTTGTGTCACACAAAGCAAACATGATGTATGCAGTTTTAATGACAGACTATATTGGCAGTGAATGGTTGGTCCACACTGAACATAATACAACACCACATAAACAACACAGAATGAAGGGTGTAGTGACTAACAATCATCATCACACCATCATTATCATCACCATCATGTGCACAGGTACCAAGGTCCAAAATGACACTTGGCAGTCAACAGAAACAGGGTGGGAGATCATCCTAAAGGAAGCAGAGATGGTGGATCATGTGCTATGGAAATATGAGTCAATGATCACATCCTACTGTGAAAGGAATTGGGTATCACTATGTGGCCATGACATGCTGCCACTTCATTAGCATTGGGCCACTAGTCTCAGGCCCTCCAATGGCAGGAAAGTTGTCCTACTGTGGGACTCTGACTGGGATGGAGCCTACTAGCAAGGTGTCCTGCCAGTGGAGATTGGTTATCATAGCCATTCATGATGAGGGGTGGTAGAACATTGCACACCTTATTCTGGTGTAGCGTGCACAACCTCTTGTGATCATGTATAGAGCCAGTCTGGGTATGTGCCCTACCCTGATTATGGACAGCATTGCTAGTATGTATAGTGACTACAGCACTTCATTTTTTTACGTGTAGATGGCAATGTAGAGAGCACCACCACAAATCTCATAAGACTAGTAAATTGCTTCTCTTTCCATGTCCTTATGGAGTTGTTGATATCTGTGGGTGGCATTCTCCAAAATGTTACACAACATGGAAGGCAGTTTGTGCAGCAGATTATGCCTGGATGATATTCCTGCATAAGTGCAGAGTGATCCCAAGTGCCACTCTCATGTCATGACACAGACACCCCTGTGAGACTGTGCTTTGGTGGAGGTACCGACATTTGAAGGAGGGCACTCATCTGCTATGGCAGACACTGGGGGAGCATTGCTTATCTAACAGCTGTGGGTAGACCCTCTGCCTTGAAAAAGGTGAGGGATTTGTATGGGCAGCCTCGGGTTCATCTAGGACTGTGGTTATACCTTCACCTCTATGGAGGGTGCATGACCACCATGGAGCAACACATCTTGTCCACTGACTGGTGTGTCATCACCTTCATAGAACTGATCATGTCTGTAACATACCTACAATACTGCTGCAATTATGCACACCTAAGGCTTTGATGTCAAGGACATGACTGCCACAGCTACTGCCATAGATGCTACTCAGCACCTGCTTTTCCCAGCAGACATTGCCCATGGGTCTTGACCACCTGCAGCAGAATTTTGTTCTTGGCAGGGCTAATGTTATCTAACCCTTGCCTATGACCACATCCTATGGAAATGCTGATACTTGTGAAAACAAAAGAACAAAATGGTTCCCTCTGTTCAGATGGCAATGACTAAAATGGCAGGTAGAGATACAAGTAAAAAACCTACACAGTAGTATAAATGTTGGGAAATTTCATGCACAGATACTGGTGATGTACCTTGCACACATAAGAACAGACACTTTCTGCAGTCTCATCGCTTCTGTCAGGTACTCAGTGTATCTGTGGGAGGTCTATATGTCCTACATGTTGAGCTGACAAGTTGCCCATAATTCAGCATGGCATGCACAGGGTACAGAGGTGAAGGAGACCTGTGTCCTCTCATGTACACCTATGGTATGATACACCTAGACAAGTTGACATTAAGGGACACACATTTTTACAATTTCTGCTAGGGAGAAGGCTCACCTGGGAATAATGAATCACCTCCAGATCTGAATAATGGATGTAATAATTTCAGCTTTAGGAAAATATCTTTCTTTCTGTTGGTTAATGCATCTTACTTCAGAAATGATGTTACATCTGTACTTCAGAGTTCTCACAAGAGGCAGGTCTAAGACAATACCACACACTAGTTAGTATTCAAAATGTCATCATGCTCACAAACTCTGCAATTACATAGTTAAATGCATACTAAGTAGGCAAAATGAAGCTTGACACCATGGAGAATCTGAATTTCCTAATTAATCTTTCATTCACAATGGGCAAAGAGGGTAGTTTGTTCCCATGGTACACCTTATGGCTAGAGCAGATGAAGGCTCATGTAGATGACCTGCACATGGGTGCACACCACTGAATTGCTCAGTCAAAAGGTACTGTAAGTATTTGTCATTGCATGTTTTTATGGGCATTGCTAATCCATCTCCTGTACATGTGTTACTGATAGCAGTGTGTCTATTTGTCATATGTTATTACTATTCACACTGTGTACTCTGAGGAGCTATTACATGTGGATTTGGTGATGATGTGAAGTAATGTCAATGTCCTTTCCAGATGGGTTCCTGTTACCTGCAGGTCTGTGATATGAGTGATACATATGGTAAGGTAATTTATGGAGTTCGTAAGTGAATGGTGATAGACATCTAATTTTTCATTTTACTTTACTTAACTGCTCTGTCACTATGCTCTAGGGTAATATTGTCACATAGGTTATGCTGTTTGTAAATGTATGGATCATAGTCTGGCAGCTGGCACAGACGATTAAGGCTATGAGCTGTTAACAATGTGCTTCTTGTGGTACAGGCCTTCATTCCCTCAGCTTTTATTTGTCTACTGTGTGACCTTAAGCAACTTACTTAGCCAGACAGTGCACTGTACAAATTGGGCTAGGCTCTTCAGTGGTCCCCTGGACCACATGCCGAGTAAGTTCCTGTGAACCCAAGCCCTAGCCGTATGATTAATGGACATTATTTTAAATCACTGGATTATTTGAATTGCTACCAGAAGACCATAGCATATGACCTCAGATGTCCATGTGGGTTAGACTACATAGAGCAAAGCAGTTGTTAAGTGAGGGTAAGAATACAGAAGCACTTAAGGGACGTCAAAAATGTCTGTCTTCTTGTATAGTCCTGTTGCAACCCACTTTCAGCAGATGCATAATAACAATACAGAAGGCTTGAAGTTTTCCATCAGATACACCTGCTGTAATGTTGACTTTTTTTCTGTTACTAAAGTCTTGCTTAAAAAGAAGCCTTTCTGATTTTTATCTATGAGACCCTTCAGGCTAAGGGATTTAATACTGAGCTACTGATGAAGCATTTATTGTAATAGCTTATTTATTTTTTTATCTATTTATTTATTAATTGATTGACATTTGACTACTGAGAAAGTCCAGCTGGGTAGGAGCCCGTTTTCAGCAGACGCCTGGGGAGAAAAACATCAAAATATTACAAAACATATTAAGAACAATAATTTTACAGTCTTTAAAAACAACACAAAAAAACAACCACAGTTTAAATAATTTTACCAAATTATACATATGAAAACATTGGCTAAGAATAGATACAAGTTATATGACAATGATTTAATAGAGAAATTTTATCCAGTTTATAAAGAAATTAAAAGTAAGTTAGCACAATACAAACAGGAAATGCAATACAAAGTGAAAGGAAAGCAAGCTTATAGTATATTTAGACAAAAAACCAGGGAAAAGAAATTGACAGAAGTAAGAAAGTGAGTGAAGAAAGGAGAGTAAGGAAATATAAGGTATGGATAGGTTTCATATTTAGAGATATATATTTAGGGATATAGTTTATTCTGGTGTTGAGCAAGAACACCACAGGAACTTGCTCTGACTGGCAGCAAGGCAGGGGTAGTATTACTGATATATACTGTGATATAGCACATTCTGGTTGCATTTACTGGGTGATTAAACATGGCACAATTCCCACTTTATCTCCATTCTGCAGAATCAGAGGAAGAAGAGGTTGAACAGGCACGTCAAAGACAGTCAGCCATAGATGAGGCTGTAGCTGGGGAGGGGATGGGGATGGGAATGCTGACCTCTCCCAAGCAGGTGGCCCAGCTCACTACATGCAGCTGGTGGAATCTGTACTTGAGAGGAAACTTGATGTTAAGTTTGACTGCATGGGATGCCAAATAGAACAGATTCACTCACTTGACTAGCACTGACCATGAAGTCACCAAAGAAGCATTATGCCCACACAACTGGGCGTGATACACCTGTTGGCAATGGGTCAGCATAGTGTCCCTCTAAAGTCACTGGCTTGTCCAACCCTCCATGTTATTATCTCTGGCCATATTATATCTCTCCATCTTGGCATGTGCAAATCCACATATTTGTCTGTCCTGTTTTTGTTTGTTTGTTTGCCACACTTACCTGTTTCAAAAAAGGGGGCTCAGTCCTCACAAAATATTTAATCTGACACCCACACAAGATCCTATATATTTTATTTCTGTCTCTTTACTTGCTGCCTTCATTACGTCTTGCTTTCCTATACAGCATTTCACTCCATTTTATTATTTTCTTTTGTGTCTGTTTATTCCCCCTCCCACTGTCTCTCTGCCATCAGCCTCTTCAGGCCAGTCAGCCCATTTATCCCCTTACACCAGAGTGAGGTCATCTGGAAGGGGCCATCATTTTGAAAGCCATCAAGGGTGGTGCACATGTATTTTGGTTTAATTTTTTATCTGGTTCTAACTATGCAAACTTGGCTAGGGACTGGGGAGGGCCATGCAAAAAGTTGTCAACAGAAGACACCCCCCTCATTTCTGCAAAGGGTGTTCCCTCCAAGTGGCCTTGTACCACTCCACTCAGAGAATGAGTGGTGGCCTCTCTGGTCTCCATCAGGGAGATCACACTGCCCTGTGTTCCCAGAAGCACAATCAAACTCCTGTTACCCGGTCAGTAGAAATAAATGGGCCACACCCCTTCATTCTTCTACTCTGTGTCTGGCTCAAGCAGCCACAGAGCCTCCAATCAAACCCGATTGCTTAGACTGCAGTAAGGACTCCATCCCTCTGCATCATGGAATGCAGCTTTATTTACTGCATTTTATACATCTTAAAGGCATCCATGTATATGTGCTATTCTGGCATAGCCATATACTTAAACCCCCTTGACCCCCTGCAATGTGTACTAATTGCATTACAGCTGTTTTTATATACAGCTACCTGGTGCACAGCTGTGTTATGCACTCCAATATGTTAGCAGCTATCATTGCACAAAGATTTTTATTGTGAGGGGCTCGCAATGGGCTCCATGTTTGTTATGGTTACTTATATCAAACAAATATCCTTGTTACTCTACTTTTTTGAGCAACTGTATTGCTGCATGGAATGGTCTCTCTACACAGTTGCTGTGTTAGCTGGCTACCTTCATCTACTGCATCTAGTGCCTGCATTTGTATTTATAGTTAGCAGATTCATTGCCATGCAGCACTGCAGAGCTGTGAGTGCTGTGTGGATATACAAAGCTTCTCTATGAATGCAATCCTTGTTGTATTATGACACATCCCAGACCACTACTGAAGTTCACCATAAGTGTGTGTGTTGGGGGGGGGGGGGATTTTTACAGTAAGATTTCCTCTGCATTCACTAGATGGCACTATTGACATAAAATCTATAGAAAGTTGTAAAATGCTGGTACTGATGGTAGACCAAGCTGTTCTTATTTATATCATCAAAAAGTTTGTGTAATTACTGTAACTCACATGAGCTTATCTTACTGGAAACAAAAAGGTGTTTAAAATCACATCTTTCTTATATTCCTGTTGCCTTTTTTAAAGGACAACAATGGGATTCTGTTTTTAAATGCTCAACTTCTCTGTCATTTCTTCTCCCTTTTTACAGTCCCTGCTATGAATAAACAACGATGCAGCATTTATAATATTTTTAAAATGACTGTTCCTCTCCACTAGAACAGTACCTTACCGCACTATGGTGGTTTCACTTTCAAAAAATGTTTATCCCACCCTGGAAAAGCTTGCTACAGTCTCCAATTCATTGATGTCATCAAGGCCAATAAATACAGGTAGTTTTCTGGCCAATTCCCTTCCCAAACTGACATCACCACGACCATCCTAAAAACCCACCCATGCTGTGATGTCACAGCTGCAGCTCTCTGATACTTCCCCTACCCATATAGAAAGTAAAGGCTAGAACAAGGAAACAGTACATGAGTCAAGTCTCCTGCTGTGAGCTGTCAATCACAGCAGGTAACAGCTCAAATTACCCTTAGCACTTTGACAGCTAGAGAAGTTAGGTGTGAAGGGAGATGGGATACGAGTCAAAGTAGTACAATTCAGGCTTCAAAAAATGCTGCATTTTATCCATTCTAAAAAGAAGCAGCAGTAAAAAGCACTTTGAAAGTCTGTTCTGTGGCATTTGTACTGTTTGTGGTTCAAGTAGTCTTTGAATGGCATGAAATATTATTTAAAAGTGCTAAAAGACAGCAGTGTATGCATGTAAAATCAATGCAGTGACAGGAGCTTTAGGAAGAATGAGGTCTGTGAGATGTAATTTTTTACAGACAAGCATTGCATTGTCGGATTCCTAGAGGCAGACTAAACAATCAGGATCACTTCAAGATGCTAGACCCCATGTGACAAGACTCATAAATTATGTTAGAAATATTTACATAGTCCCAGAGTAGTGTTAAAATGTAGGAAACACCAAAGCATGATGAAATAAACATGTTTTTGAGTCTGTGGGTGCGGTTCTCCTTTTATTACTGAAAAATGACCTAAAACCACTGCATATAATACACTAAAATTGGGCCAGTTGTAAATTGCAGAGTGAGGATAAAAACAAAGCTTAGTTAACTCTATGTGTTCCGTAAATCTAACTATTTTGAGAGACTTGGAATATTCTGAAGCACATTAGGCATACAACTAGCTATGAAGTTATATTTCAAAACAGACTGTGTGTGTTTTGACACAAAGTTTCACACTAAAAAAATGAAAGCACCAAAGCTGTTACACAAATAAATTACTGGCACATTGACAAACTTTCAAATGTTTATTTTAACAGGAGTTTCATCATAATAACATAGCAAGTCCCTAATAAGGGAATCTGAAGTCCAAAAACAGAGGAGATGGGTGGAAAAAGTTCTAGAAGAAGGTTAATATATTTAATTTAACTAAACTTATTAATATATTTCTAAATGTTAAACAAATACTTCCTGTAAGATAATGTCATTAAATTATAAGCAACATAATTGGTAACTTTAAGACTATATAAAGTAATAATTTTATTTTGTTTAACTTTACTCAGTATGTGCATTGCTGGGTTAACTGAATGCCAGATCTAAATAATATGCTAATTAGAACTGTTAAAGTGCTAGTGATTTTTTTTCCTGTATAACACAATCCTTTCACAGGACATGTACGTAGAAATTAGCACTTAAAAAAGATTGAGAACAAAACAAAGTTCCAGTTCTGTGAAAATGCATGATTCTTGCTTGACTTGTTTCCCACCTGCTACTTGAGCTGTTTTGAAGAAAATCTAGGTTAAATTTAATCACTGATATCTGTGAAAACAGGAAGAGACTTTCTTTTTCAAGTATATACGTGAGAAGTCTACTCTACATCTTTTTTAATATTTATTTAGAAGTAAAGAATTGGTTAAACAAAAGCAATAGTTGTTGCTAACATAATTTGCTTACATTTTGCTGAATGTTAAAAGCTTAAGCTGTAGTATTACTAACTCTAACTGTACATATTAAAGTAAAGTTAGATATTTGTTACTGGTTAAAACAGTCTGAATGAATTAATAAGAATGAGAAACTTACAGAAGAAATTAGCAGCTGCTGTGTGCTGTGAGTTGTCATTTTCACATGCTGTAATCAAATGCTAATACCAGGATGTGAAGCTTAGACCAGAACAAAGTTCACAATGGCTACAAAACACATTCAAATTAAACAAGCAAGAATTATTTTATATATATAATCAAGATTGCTTGTAATATTTGAATTAATAATAAGAGTAAACATCTTATGAATAATATACAGATGCACAAGGAATTAAATATCTAAGAGTAATAAAAGAAGAGTATTAGCAAGTTAAGAAATATATACATATACTATAATCTCTAAGAGGTCGGATGACTAAATAGCTCTTTGATGGAAGATTTGAAAAATACAAGTTATAGAATAAGGCAGAATATTAGTGAGCAAATAAAAAGAAAATGTATTTAAATTACAAACAAAGATATGTATTACATATACCTGAATATGGCAGAAATGTGAATATACAAGATCTCATACAGTTTACATAGAAAATCATATTACATATTTGAAAATATCCTAAAAGCTGAACTATGAAGCTTGGTCAAGTGAACCTTGAAGCTTTTTGTGCATTGCATTGTTATTAGATTCACTAAGACTACATGAAATAACTAATTTCATAAGTCAGAGCTGAAGTTGTAGTGCTATATTGCTGAATCAGTACGTTGATTTTGATAGAAAGTAAAGTAGATTTTTCAATATGTTTGAACCTATGAAGAGAGCCTGGGATTTGAATTAAACACACTGTAAATTTAAAACACAATATAGACTGCATTTTTGACTCCATAGAAATAGCATGACATTCTCTTTGACCTCAGTAATGTACATATTGTATGAATTAGTTCAGTAAGTTAAAATATTTTTTAAATATTTTGATATTTATCATATTAAGAGTATTACATAATTTTAAGATACAGACACTTGTACTTTTAAAATTAATTCAGAGATTTTGTTAGATCTATAAAATATGTGTATATCTTTTAGCATGATAAATATATATGTGCACTGATTTTCTTTTTACATAATAGTTTCATAGTATAGTAGTAGGCTATCTGCCCTAGGGCATTTATAAGCCTAGCCAAAGTGTATGTGGCTTTTGCCACCCCATGTAATGATACAAAAGTGTACAATTTAAATTAAATTTAGTTTACTGTGCCTCTATCTAGCAATGACACAGAGATGACCCCCGGGATAAACCTACGATCACCCATCCATTCGTCCAGATTTCTCTTGAAGAGAGTCAGTGAGGGGCTCTGCCTAACATGAACAGGTATCCTGTTCCAGAGTGCGGGAAGCCTCTGGGTTATGAATCTGTCCCTCCAGCATGTCCTATTCATATTTGTGCTGAGGTTTAGATCTTTAGCTCTCATGGTTCTGATGGATTTGGATTTTTTGAGGTGGAGCATGTCCATTAATTCTGAATTGGACATGGCCTTGTATGTAAGGCACAGATCACCTCTGAGCAGGCGGTATGCTACTGAATAGAACTGGAGCTTTTTCAGTCTGGCCGCATATGACATATGCTGGAGACCCTTGATCCTCTTGGTAAGGTACTTTTGGGGTCTCTCCAGCTGCTGCAGGTGCCGGGTGAGGTACATACCAAATGGGGCATTTAACTCAATCATAGGCCTGATAAGGGAGGAATATAAGGGTACAATGACATCCTTTGATCTGGATATGAATCCCTTCATGATAAGGTGGGCAAGGTAGAAGGTCTTTCTAACCACTTTGGTGACGTGGGTGTCAAATGAGAGGTCACTGTCAACTTGGGTCCCCAGGTCTCTGATGTGGTAATTTGTGGGTACTTTGTTTTTTCCAAAAGGGATGACTATACATTTTTTGGCATTTAGTTTAAGGCCATGACTCTGGCACCAGTTGTCTGTTTCTGTGAGGCCCTTCTGGAGGATGCATGTGTCAGCTGGTGTGCCGACTATGGCGCCTAGTTTGCAGTCATCTGTGAACTTTGTCAGCCACAACCTCCCTATGTTTGCCTGCACATCTGAGAAATAAATGCCGAATAAGAGGGGTCCCAAGACAGAGCCCTGTGGGACTCCACTTGTGACTGGTTTAGAGTCTGACATAGCTCCAGCTATTCTGACTTTGTGGGTTCTGTCCTTTAGCCAGTTTGCAACCCATCTTGTGACAAACGGGTTTACATTTAAGCTGTTGAGCTTGTCTATGATGCCTGAGTGGGGTATTGTGTCGAAGGCTTTTGCCAGATCCAGGTAGGCTGTATGAACTGCTTTGCCTTCATTGATGGCTCTAGTGACTGTTTCAAAAAAGTCCACCAAGATTAAAAGACAGGATCTGCCTTTTACAAAGCTGAACTGGGTAGGGTCAATTGTCTGTAGGTCCCCGATGTCTTTGTTTATGAGTTCCATAATGATCCTTTCCATAGCTTTGCAGACCAGGCTGGTCAAGCTTATGGGGCGGTAATTTCCAGGGTCTGTAGAGGTGCCACCTTTGTGGAGTGGGACCACTGTAGCTGTACGCCAGTGTTCAGGGATGTATCCTGTAGCAAGGCTAAGATTAAACAGCGTTGTTATGTGCGGGTTTAGCTCCTCTAGGAGTTCACGTAGCACGCAACCCGGGACACCGTCAGGTCCCATGGATGCTGTATTTTTGGCTTTGCTGAGGGCAGCTCTCACCTGGACATCAGGGAGGTTGCATTCAGCTGAGATATTTATTTCGTCTTTTGGGGGAGAGGGAGGGGAGAAATTTGTACTGAACCTGTCTGCCAGTATGTTGGCAATATCTGTGGGTTCAGTGTATTTTTTGCCGTTATGAACTAACTCTGCACATATCTGAGGGTTTCCGCCCAGGTTTCTAACATAACTGAAGAAGGCCTTGTGATTATCTTTAGTGTCCTTAGCAATTTTTCTCTCGAAGTTGGCCTTTGATGATTTTATTAGCTTACGTAGTTTTTTGCTAGTGCTGATCAGGGATGCCTTCCCTTTATGGGATTTTGCTCTGTCTTGCAGTAGCTTCCTTCTCTTGTTATAAAGTTTGTTTATGGCTGGGGTCCACCAGATAGGATGCCTGCCTTTGGTGGAAAGGGTCTTGGTTTTATTTGGGATTGCATGATCCATGCATTCTTGGAGATGCCCGTAGAAAGCATTTGTGAAGGATTCAACAGTGTGGGATGTGGTTTCCACTGGCCCAGGGGGCTTGAAGGATACCATTTCTGTCCTAAAGAGTGTAAAGACAGCTTTTGAGAAGTTTCGCACTGTGGTCTTTTGTGCTGGGGGTGGACGTGGGATATGAATATCTAGGGTTATTAGTTTATGGTCTGATCTCATTAGTGAGGGGTATACTTCCGGTGTTGAGCATTTTGTCCCCATGTTTGTGATGATCAGGTCAAGTATATTATTTCCCCTTGTGGGGGAGGTGACTAGTTGTTCCATTGCATTTGAGTTGATGAATTCCAGGAACCTTTGGGCTAGGGTGTTGGGGCTTGAGTAATGCACCCAGTCTATGTTTGGGTAGTTGAAGTCTCCCAATATGATGGTATTTGGTGAGACATTCATATCCTCCAGTGTCTTCAGGAAGGCTGAATGGAGTTCCTGAGATTGCGAGGGTGGTCTGTAGCATGCTACAAGTTGTATAGCAGTTTTGCCTAGGGTTAGTTGCACATGGATGGTCTCCAATGCTTCGTGCATTGCCAATAACCTGGAGGTGTGGGTGTCTTTAATGAATATGGACACTCCCCCTCCTTTTGTGGTTCGGCCCACGTTTTGGGGCCGAAATGCATGATACGAGGTATAACCTGGTAGGGCTGGGGTGCTCTCAGGAGCCTTGAACCAGGTTTCAGTTACTGCACAGACATTGATGCTCTCCATACTGAGGAGTGCTTCGAGATACTGCATCTTGAGATTTAGACTTCTGGCGTTGAGCATCATTACCCTTAGTTTTTTTCCTTTATTGTTTTCTAAGGTGGTGGGTTTGTCTTTTGAGCCTTGCCTAAAAAAGGCACTATGGGGGTGGCAAGAGCCTTAGCCAATATCCAGAAGCCCAGTGGTGACAGGTGCAAGCTGTCCCTTGCGAAGCAGCGTGGCTTGTCCAGCATGTCATCCCAAGCAGACAGACATTGGATCCCCCTAGAATGACACCAGTAATTGAGCCAATTATTAAAGCTGATCATCTTGTCTTTGTATTGTGGCATCATTCTTGGTGAGGGCAAGATGCTGATCAGGGTCAGGGTCATACCGGCCTGGGCTACATAATCAGAGAGCTCCTCTATGTCTCTTTTCATGTAGTCCAAGGCGGTACGTCTCAGGTCATTCACGCCGGCATGGACAATGATGGAGTCATATTTGTACTTGCTTTGGAGTGACCTGAGTGCTTGTGTTATGTGGCAGATTCTAGCTCCCGACAGGCAGCTCACCATTACCCTCTCTTTGTTCAGCCTGGTAAGCGGGACATCAGTGTGTCTGACTATAGAGTCACCTATTACTAGTGTATCAGGCATGGTGTTTCGCCTTAAGGTCTGTGATTGTTTGGCACACTGACTTTGTGTACTATGTGTTGCATGTGCAGAGTTTTGAGGTGGTGTTTTCTTGGATGTCTGCTTTGGGAACCTCTGTTGTTTTGGTAAGTTTTTTATTAGAGCCTCTGAGTATGTCTTTGTGTTATTATGTGTTTGGTTTGCAGTTGTGGTTGGTTTATGTGAGACTGGGTTTGTTGTGTGTGTGGTTACCTTCTCCTCCTGTCTGGTCTTGCTAGTCCTGTGTTGAAAGAGTTCAGCCTCCAGTTTGGCTATATAGTTGCATCTCTCACGTGTCTGTGTTTGTTGGGAGGAGGAGAGGGTTGTCTGTGTACATGAGACAATTGTAACATTGTCTCAGGATTCCCAGATTAACCAGCTGAACTGGAGAGGACGTCAGTAATATACCACTCGACATGCCAGAATAGTATAAGGGGCTGATGTGTAACTGGGTCAGAGAGAGGACTTTGAAGGGAAGTGGGTATTAGCAGGGGTTGTAGGTGGATGTAGTGCTTATGTTAGTTTAAGGGTGCTTCACTTAAAAGAAAGGTTTTAGGAGCAAGTGCTAGGCTTATGATAAAGTGAATAGACTGATTTTGTTGAAAGTAGAGCTTTCTTAAGGGAAAAATTGAAGTGCAGACTTGGCGGAGCCAGGAATACTTTAAGCCTGTTTAACTGGCACTGCGCTATGCACACAATTGCGCAAAGCCACGCAAATGCAGATTTTAAACAGGGAACTTCAAAAGAGCTGGAAATGGTCCAAAACGACCAATTACTACAAGCTCTTGTGCTTAGGTCACTCCTTCAGGGACAGACAGGCTGCTCAAGGCTCCCCACTCCCACTGGTGAGCAAAGAAACTTCCTTCTATCCAAGTAAGGCAATGGACAACACAGGAACTACACCACAGTCCAGAATACAGCAAAGCCTGTATACTGGTCTAAACTGGTCGAGAAAGGTGGGAAAACAAGGATATTTTTTTTTTTTTGTTTTTTAGGTTAAAAAGTACACAGAAATGCAGGAAAAACAGTAATAAATCACTTACACAGGCTAGCTCACTTTAGTGAGTACCCTCAACATTTAAATTTAACAATAAACTTTTGACCAAATGTAACTTTAAGTGAAGATAATGTACAATGCAAAAAACAGGTAATAAAGCAGTTTAAACTTGTTCAAAGTAAGAAAAGGAAGGTCTCTCAGATAAAAACAGCAAAAAAAAAAAAACTTAGATCAGGAAAGTAGTCGCTTTTCTCAGTTCTCTGCTGCTAGCACCACTCAGCAGGACCACGAGGAGCTGTTTCTGAGTAGTATAGCCAGAAAAAAATGCTCAGGGGCAGATTTTAAACAGGGAACTTCAAAAGAGCTGGAAATGGTCCAAAACGACCAATTACTACAGGCTCTTGTACTGAGGTCACTCCTTCAGGGACATATAGGTTGCTCAAGGCTCTCCACTCCCACTGGTGAGCAAAGAAACTTCCTTCTATCCAAGTAAGGCAATGGACAACACAGGAACTACACCACAGTCCAGAATACAGCAAAGCCTGTATACTGGTCTAAACTAGTTGAGAAAGGCGGGAAAACAAGGATTTTTTTTTGTCTGTTTTTTAGGTTAAAAAGTACACAGAAATGCAGGAAAAACAGTAATAAATCACTTACACAGGCTAGCTCACTTTAGTGGGTAGCCTCAACAGTTAAATTTAACAACAAACTTTCGACCAAATGTAACTTTAAGTGCAGGTAATGTACAATGCAAAAAACAGATAATAAAGCAGTTTAAACTTGTTCAAAGTAAGAAAAGGAAGGTCTCTCAGGTAAAAACAGCAAAAAAATACTTAGATCAGGAAAGTAGTCACTTTTCTCAGTTCTCTGCTGCTAGCACCACTCTGCAGGACAACGAGGAGCTGTTTATGAGTAGTATAGCCAGAAAAAAATGCTCAGGGGCGGATTTTAAACAGGGAACTTCAAAATAGCTGGAAATGGTCCAAAACGACCAATTACTACAAGCTCTTGTGCTGAGGTCACTCCTTCAGGGACAGATAGGCTGCTCAAGGCTCCCCACTGCCACTGGTGAGCAAAGAAACTTCCTTCTATCCAAGTAAGGCAATGGACAACACAGGAACTACACCACAGTCCAGAATACAGCAAAGCCTGTATACTGGTCTAAACTAGTCGAGAAAGGCGGGAAAACAAGGATTTTTTTGTTTTTTAGGTTAGAAATTACACAGAAATGCAGGAAAAACAGAAATAAATCACTTACACAGGCTAGCTCACTTTAGTGGGTAGCCTCAACAGTTAAATTTGACAACAAACTTTCGACCAAATGTAACTTTAAGAGCAGGTAATGTACAATGCAAAAAACAGGTAATAAAGCAGTTTAAACTTGTTCAAAGTAAGAAAAGGAAGGTCTCTCAGGTAAAAACAGCAAAAAATACTTAGATCAGGAAAGTAGTCACTTTTCTCAGTTCTCTGCTGCTAGCACCACTCTGCAGGACCACGAGGAGCTGTTTCTGAGTAGTATAGCCCAAAAAAATGCTCAGGGGTGGATTTTAAACAGGGAACTTCAAAAGAGCTGGAAATGGTCCAAAACAACCAATTACTACAAGCTCTTGTGCTGAGGTCACTCCTTCAGGGACAGATAGGCTGCTCAAGGCTCCCCACTGCCACTGGTGAGCAAAGAAACTTCCTTCTATCCAAGTAAGGCAATGGACAACACAGGAACTACACCACAGTCCAGAATACAGCAAAGCCTGTATACTGGTCTAAACTAGTTGAGAAAGGCGGGAAAACAAGGATATTTTTTGTTTTGTTTTGTTTTTTAGGTTAAAAAGTACACAGAAGTGCAGGAAAAACAGTAATAAATCACTTACAAAGGCTAGCTCACTTTAGTGGGTAGCCTAATTTAGTATGATGAGATTAGCTGTCATATGCAAGTTTATAGGTATCTTTATTTCTTCAGGTACCACTCTGTTCTATTTATTTTAGAGATTTAGTTATAACAATATTGAATAAGCAAGTAATTTAGAAATATTTAATTGATAATTTATACCACTATTACATAAATAGGTATATAGTACACTATTTGTTGGATTATTTAATATTTGTGATTAACAGAAGAGGATTATTGAACTTTTATGTAGTAATGGGGAAATAGTTTTAAATGGCAAATTATATAACTAAATTCCATCCATTTACCCTCAACCCCTTTTCCCATTTTGCACATGGGGTCGGGGTGTCACTTCAACAGTGACAATCATCTCAAGCCAAGGTTTACACAGCTAGGTGGCTAGCTCTGCTGCAGTAGTTCATTTGTATCACTCACTCACACACACACTCTTATGTATGTCCAATTTAGAGTGTCCAATCCTACTGCATGTCTTTGGAGTGTGGGAGGAAACTGGAGCACCCGAAGTAAACCCATGTGACTGCAGGGAGGACACGCAGACTCCACAAAGAAGGCAACCCAACCAAGAATTGAACCAGAGAATCTCTTACTGTGAGGTGACAACCCTAACCTCTGCTCCACCACGGCCACCCTAAATTATGTAACTAAATTAATACTCTCTTATTATTTTTAACTTATATACAACATTATATTAATTATTTATAAGTCATTGTAGCTTTGGCTAGTTTTTTTGATGAATTTTTAGGTACTCATCAGTAGAGAGATAGCAAAGTAGTTTGTCTATTCAAAAGGCAAACTGGGAACTTTGGTATTCATGGTCTACTGTGTTTTATTAGTAATATATACAGTTGCAGTTGTAGACTTGTTTCTGTTTTTGTTATTTAAGAGTTTTAGTGGTTTAGTTTGTACAAAGGAAGACTTCAAAACAATGTGGAATGTTAAGACAGTGTTGGAGGAATGCATTACAGTCTTATATACAATTATATTAATATGGTGGATAAATGTGTCATATAATCTTTCAAAAATCTTTTTAAATACACAGTATGGATAGTTTTAGTCTTTTATATATTAATATAAATGAATTATATATTGGTGACAAAAGGAAATCATTAATGAGATATATAAAATTAAATAGAAGAGACACTATATTTATGCAAGAGACCCATTTCACAGATAAAGATATACAATATTTAAATAACTTAGGTTATGAAATGTTATCTGTTTATTTTGAAGAAAAAAAGCGTAGAGGAATCCATTAATGATTTCAAAGGAATGTGTACATTTGTAAAAATTAAATATAATGGTAAACTCTACACATTAGCTCATTTTTACTAGATCCTTGAAAATACATGCAGGAGTGGCTAAAGATCACTTAAACCTATTACAAAGTCATGGGAAGGGCAGTTTAATTTTAATAGGGGATTTTAACTGTATATATAGTATAGAAGATACAAGTAAACAGAAGAAAGCTAAAATTCTGGCATCAGCTAAAGTGCTAAACAGATGTATCGGTAATAATAAATTAGTTGATTTAACACTAAAAGCATAAGATGAGTCATTGTTCTTCACTCATTATTCTTATGCATATGGGAAGCAAACTAGAATTGAAAAGATTCATGTCTCTGCAGATTTAATAAAATTAATTATTTTAAAACTATTCCTTATTCTTTATCTGATCATAAGGTACTAAGTATAATATATTAATGGATATAATTAAAGTTCAGATTATTTACAGAATTTCCGTATACATAATGTAATCAAAGAATTTAAGAGTTACCTTAAGGAACAAATCGAGAAATTTTTATCAGCCATTTCTACTCTTATTGTGTCAACCATGACCAAATCAGCCACAGCTAATACACTGCAGAGGCTGCATAAGATTTGAAAACAGATATGTATGTGTAATCTAGCAAAGGTAACATAAGTTAAGACTTATATTTGTATAATCTGAGTATAGGGACAGCAGAGTGTTTGGTGCATACTTTGTACTGGAGGACGTGGCTCCATTGACCCCTGAACAATACCTCAGTTCTCTATAACACTGGTATATAAATATTACAGCACATAATAGTGGACAATAAGTTTAACAGGTTTTTTGTGTAGTCCAAAATAACAACCATTACTTAACTTGTTATCTTCACCAACTCTATGAACTATGGACCATAAACTCAAGCAGGACAAACTACTTGACTTGCTTTAAGTTTTGGACCACCCCCTCCTTCTTTTCTCCCTTTTTACAGTACCTTGCAGATAATACACTAAATAATTAATCAAATCTGTAAATTTCTGCTTAATCTTCCTGGGCTTTTGTACTGCTCTCTGTAATACTCATTTTTGCCCTCTCAGCTCCTCTTTTTCACTGTCCAACTAATACGTTTGTTGTCTCTGAAAACCTTCTTACCTTATGTCATAGCCGAAGCTTACTGATTGTTTTTTCTCAACACTGTTCCACCCCTACTCTACATTTCAGCTATCCTAACTCCATCCCTGCACTTATCCCAACTTCTCTTTGCAGCCAAATAATTATAACCTAACTCATTAGCAGCTGTTCTACAAGTAGCGTCTCTAACTCATTCAAAGTGCTGCAACCAAGCAAGTCCTTTTAGATATTACACTTCTGTGGTTATAACTACTTCTGTTCTAGTAACAATTTGTAGTGCAGACTGGTATCTTCAGTAAAATCTATCTTTGACTCAAACCCTACTTGTGTGCCTCCTGAACATATTAGCACCCTTTAACAATTACAGTATCCCCCCCACTAAATATAATTAACAGTCCTCTACAACTCCACACTCACTACACCAACTTTTGCCAGGTCTTGCAATCACCAAACCAACCCACAGTCTACCAAAAATCTTCTTTGACTTTTTGAATTACAGGCATTTTAAATCTAAGTATGATATCATACAAAATCTAATAAAACAAAAACACAAATGCAAGTGGTTACATACTTTCCTCTATAACATTTCTACTCCAAAAAAAGTATTGGAGACATTCACTCAAACCCAGGCCCTACACAACAGCAAAAAGCCCACACTGACAGCATAGTATAAGGTAAGCCATTCTCTTTTCCTCCCCATTCTAGCCCTCTCCACTTAAATCACAATCTTAGAAACATATGCAACAAAACCCAGGAAATATATGTTTGCATTGCCACATAATCCCCTAACATAGTCATAGCTACAGAGACCTGGCTGAAAAAACACATAAATGACAATGGAATTATCCCACCTGGTTTCAATATTTGTCCTGAAAAGCCTAATTGTAAACAAGCAGCTGGAATTGTCATTATCTACACGATTTCCATAAACAAAACTGCATACACACAGGAAATACAACAATTTAATAACACAGAACTACTTATATCAACCCTCAAAATCAATAATAGAAAAATGCTTTGTTTTGCAACCATATATATCCCACCAGTAGAAACATTACCACTGTGGAACAAATTCTAGACTGGATGCCCTACCATATCCAACATGAAACAATAACACTAGGTGACTTAAATAAAGACTGGCAGCATACCAGTAACAACACCCCATCCAGTTCCATAAAGCTCTATAGTTTTATGTTAATTACACCAGTTACTGCAGTCCACAAATGCACTGGTAGGCAATTAACCTTAGATTGGATCCAAACTAAAAAACCCAACAAAATTAGGACAGCTGATAGCCTTCTAGACAGACTTAGGGCACCATCTACCTACTTAGGCACTCAGAAGTTACAGTATCTAAGTTTGTAACTCAAAAAAACTTTGACAACGATGCTTTTATCAAACTTTTAACAGAATACAACTAGAAAATACTAAACTCTCTGCCCTTAGATTCTGCTGTTACACACTTCAATGAGCTATTCCTAAAAAATATCAATAACCTTGCCCCAGTACATACCAAAAGGGTCAACTCTAATTATTCGCCAAGGCTAACAAAGGAAAGAAAGAAATTAATGTTACAGCGTAGCAAAGCCTGGAAAGAATAAAATATAGTTCAACTTTCCAAGCACCAAATAATGGGACAAAATACCAAATAAAATATGATAACCAAGCCTGTTTATAACATCCTCCAAAAATAAACATCAAAACAATCCAAAGCTCTTTTTGGCATCCATAAACAAAGATTTATATTCAGGCCAATCTATCACCCCCACCCTACAGCTAACAATACTACTGATTCAATTCACACACAGTTTAACAACTATTTTAGGCAGACAATAATGTGCCTCACAAACATTAGTACCGCCACTATCCTCTCAGGACCTGCAGCCTGTTCTAAATATCCACAGCTATATGACTTCAGTTCAGTACCTAGCTCCACCATTAAAAGGCACCTACATAACCTAAATCCAACCACCCTAGCTACTGACCAACTGCCCTCGGACTACTTAAAAATTAGCGGCAGATGCAATTGTTTTTCAGGTCTCTATATTGATAAATAGAGCTGTATCTAAAAATTCATTCCTTCCATCTGGAAAAAAATCCTTTAAATCTTTTATTATATTTTCACACAGAGGTGGTACACTTACAGAGTTTAATAATGACAGGCCCATTGCAATCCCCCCACCAAAATTACTTGAAAAATGCATTCATGCTTAGCATCTGCTTACATCACCTAAAGTCAAATAATCTGCTGTCTGAAATGCAGTGTGGTTTTAAAGCACAACCACTGCCTCCTTCATGTCACAGACACTATAAACCAACATAGGAACAATGGCAACCAAGAGTCAATCATGTTCCTAAATGTATCCAAAGCTTTAACATTGTATCACACCAGCACATAATCATTGTACTTTCTTCTACAGGTTTCTCTCAATCATCCCTTACATGGTTCTTAGTTATCTACCTAGAAGGTAACAAACAGTCAAATGGCAACAGGACTTCTCCTCCTCCCTCCTAGTTACCATAGGTGCCCCTTATATATATATATATATATATATATATATATATATATATATTAGGATCCCTTATATTAAATATTTTTATAAACAAGATTTAGACTGCAGTTGTCCAAGGAAATAAAGTACAATATGCGGATGATTTAACTTTAATATATACAGTCCTCACAATATCCAAACTTCAGTTACTAATATCTATTTTTCTTTAGTCTAAATTGAAACCTACTCCTCAATCCCAATAAAACAAAACTGATGCTTTTCAACCCAAAACAATTTCTTGATCAAAAGCAAACTTTATTGGTTACATCTGCAAATAATACTAAAATTGAGGTAGTACTACATACTAAATTACTGGGCATTGTAACAGATGACAGTTTTAAATCAGCACATTTTTCAAACAATTAAAAAGACCCACAAGAAGGTTGACTCCCTTTATAGGGCCAAATAGTTCCTTACAGACTGAGAAAGAAAAAAAAAATATTTATTCTATTTGCCTCTAACCCTCTTCTATGCCTCACCTGTCCTTACAAACCTAAGCTCTACCCTAAGATCCAAACTAGGCACCTGTTACAACAAATTGGTTAAATTTGCTACTAGCACTGCACACCAAACTCACCACTGGCAAGCCTTAAAACAGCTAAACTGGCTAGAGCTTAACAGCTACCTGACATATTCTCAGCTAGCTATGGTTTACAAACTGATATAGTATCCTAAAAAATGCCCTGCATTAAAACATATAATACTTCCCAACACCCCCTCCTTTCTGCTGATAAATTTATACTTAGCACTAATAAACAAATAATTCATCGGAGAGCTCATCATGTTCCTATTACATCTCCAAACTCTATAACACCATCACTACAGAAGTTAAAACAACTAACTCTCAGGCAATAAAATCCATCTCAAACAAAAATCTTACCCAGTCTGGTCATGCTCATGTTCATTGCCAAGGTGAGACCTCTAGTGAAAGCACAAACTTCTTATTCTACCACAAACAAATACAAATAAAAATAAAATAAAACAACAAGGGCCAGGTCACCAGGTTTATTATAACAAAACAATAAAACACTTCAGCTCCTCGGCTCAAAGAAGCCTTCAAGTAGTAAAAACACTGATAAATCACACATCTTAAATAGTACTAAAAATAGCCACCCTCAATTACATAATCAATTAATTAAAACAATTAAAGTGTCAAACAAAAAACTTCCAATTACATTCCACGTTAAGTCCAGCAGTGTCAAAGTTGCATACTTTAAAACAGAACTTCCTTAACCAATAACTTCTTTTTGATATCTAAGCACCCTTCATACATATTTATTTTCTTCTAAAATCGTACCCCTAAGACCAGCTGGATCACTGTCGTGGTGAAGTTTAAAATGCATAGCAACAGGACTTTCAAGTTTACCATTTTTAATATACCCGACATGTTCTTGTAGCCTGAGCTTGAAAGCCCTCTTGCTTTACCCAGTATAAAACATTCTGCATAGACATTCCAATGCATAAACAATACCTTCTATACAGCAACAATGCCCACCAATAGGCGTAAAAGGAATTCCATTAATTCTATCAAATGTATTCACAATATATTTGCAGTTAATACAATTATTCCATGGGAAAATTCCAACATTCTCAGGCTGAATAACTAAATTATCCACAGGCAGTTTAAATTTACTATGGACTATTAAATCTTTAATATTGCACCCCCTTTCATAGGAGAACATAGGGGGTATTTCCTATCACATCTGCAAACTCCTTAAATTTCAATAAGAAACCCCAGTAATATTTTATAATGTCCTTAATCTGTTCACTTATATAATAAGTAGTGACTACAACAACCTTCTTACTATCCTTAGTCCACTACCTACCATACCTATTTATATACATAGTTTTTTTCTGATTTAAACTCTGTACTACAACAGTTATTCTTAATTTGGTGCAAAGCTTCTTCCACAAAATATTTATCATAACCTCTCTTCAAGAACATCTTGGCAGTTTTATTCAATTCATGCTGTAATTCACTTTAATCACCACACAACCTGGAAATTTGGCCTTGATAGTGTGTGATGGATGGCAACAACTGCCATTTAAAAAATGAATCACATTATCAAACTTCCTTTTAACCCTTGCTCTTACTTGTCCGTCATTCAAGCCTTCTAAAAACATCTAAAAACACTACACTTTTCCCATATTGTAGACCATCAAACTTTATTTCAAACCTATTATTATGTAAATATTCTATAAATTGCTTGACCCCATACATGCCCACAATTACGTACAAAAAACAAGTCATCTATAAATCTATAATACTTTAAAAAAAACGTATGAAAAAAAATCATGATTGTAAAGGTATTCCATCTCAAACATACCCATAAGTAAATTTGCATACATGGGGGCAAAAGATGCCCCCCTAGCAGTCCCTTACATTTGATGATACACTACTTTATTAAGGTAAAAATGAATCATGTGTCAAACACAAAATTTCACAAACTTCTTATTACCTGTCACAAACTTCTCCCTCCTGTACTTGAATCATTACACCTCGACTTTCCCTCCTGCACTTGAATTAAAACACCCCTTTTTGTCCCCCTCTTAAACACTGCTTACCGTCTTTCTCTAACTTAAATACTTGGTACTTACGTATTATCGCAACCAGATTTTTAACAGTAAAAAACGGTTGCTTAACAATCATGACATATGGTCATTAATGTTGTTGTTTACATTATGCTACTTTTTGTGGGTAAGACCTTACATTTGTATGGTGGTGGACTTTTTATTATAAATAATTTCATGTAATTTCACTGTCACTTGCTGAGGATTGCCAGTGCCTCAACTATTTGATTGGCCCACAAAATTAGAAACAAGTCTGACTGTCGAATAAATAGTTTGCTTTTTTTGTTCTTTTCCATTTTGGGGGGGTGGTCATTTCACATTTATGGAGTAGGTATTGGAAAGGGGTAGGTAGAGTGACGTATCATTTGTCAAAACACAGAATAATTCTTACGTTATCTCTGTTTATGGAAAGGCTTTTAGTATGCAACCATGGCATATTCACAGCATGTGAAAAAGGAATGCTGCTTTCAGGACTGTAATGAATATTTTCCTTAACTTACACAGTAGAAATGGTTTACGGGATTTCAAAACCCTAGCTATACTGCATCACCTGCAAAGCTTGGATTACTACGAGTACGTTGTTCTATGTTACTATATGGTTGAACTGGCTAAACTGGACCCAACGCTTCTTGATCTGTATGAAAAGTGCACCCCTGCATTCTATTACTACCAAATTAAAAAAGTTTGCATTGCTGCACACTTTGGCCATGCAACCTGCTGTGGAGCAATGAGACAGATCCATGCCTTTGCAGTATATCAAGCTTATTTAACTTTTTAGTAATAAAACAACCATATTTCATGATCGTTAAGCAACCGGTATTGCCGTTAAAAATCTGGTTACGATAAAATGTAAGCACCAAATACTTAAACTCTATTTCACAATATTCTGTTATTCTAACTGCCCCCATCCACTGCTCTACCCCTCTCATGCATTTCCCATATTCCTATGTTATAAACCTTCCAGATATACCAGATTAGAACAGGCAGCCTAGATAGCATTAATCCTGTACCATGCTCTCTCAATCATATGCTATTATCACTATCCCCCTCCTGTACAACACTAATATCTCCCCTCCTATATAATTATATAACTTACTTGTTGTCATCATTACATCTTTTGAACTCTTTACAAGCCATTCAGTACTGAAATATAAGAACGCCAAATTTCTTTACATTTTCCCTTTATAATATAAATCCATTTACCTTCTTCAAGATTTTAGAGCTCCCAGAACCATACAGATTTATACATGCTGATATAAATATTTTATTTTATATACATTTCTTTTTTTTTTCATTTTTTTTTAGAGAAATGTAACTGCTGTTTTTTTAGAACTGTTCTAAAGTTCGCTTGTAATATAAATGTACTGTGATGGAACTTTTCTCCGACATTCCTTTGCCAAAAATGTGCTCTGCCCAGTTGAACTTTCACAGTCAACAAAAACAACTAAATAAGTAAATAAATGACCTGCATTTAGCCCTCTTGGCTATTCTCATTTATACCCCAGCAAATGGCAAATAAGACCTTGTGATTTAGTTAACTGTTGTGAGAATATTCCCTCACTCTGTACTGCAGTACATATTCTGAGTACACATTTAAAGGTACATACATAATTGTCCATAACCAACATATTACCACAAACCCCCACTCAGCACAAAACAAGAGGTTTTGTGATCATCGTATGAGTTTTAGACCCTGGATAAATTAACAGCATTTCTATCGGCTAGGCTGGGCCTGTGGATCAATGTATACCAAAAGGTTACAAGGGTAGTGTAAAAAAATACAAAAAATGGCGGTGCCCTTTGTGGCAGCGGCTGCTTCAGCTCAACAAGTAAATGTGCATTATTTGTCTTGTTTTATGTCCAAATCATCAAAAAGAACAGAATCTGGGGCAAATACAGAAGGAAAACTAAGTTATGACAGAGAGAGCTTACAGGAAATTTAACAACTAAGCTCAGAGTGCAGAAGAATTGAAGATCGGCTGTCTGCAGGGCCTGTGATGCCTACAACACTCCACGAACTACAGGAACTAGGAATTATACTCAAACATGGTCCAAATTGCCCTGTTCAAGCAACACTGTCTGCTACCACATACAGGAAGTGGAAAAGAAGGAAAAGATGTGAAAGAACAAGGAAGCGTGGATTTTATGTTGGACTTTCTACCAGGTTAAAAGCCAATCCATACAGGCCTGTATTCACATCCTTGCTACTGGCCAATGTTTGCTCCTTGGATAGCAAAATGGACTACATAAGACTGGAGTTAACCACTCATAGCAAGGTGAGAAACAGCTGTTACTTATGTTTACTGTGACACGGTTAAACAATAATATAAATGGTAGTGCAGTCTATGTAGAAGGGCTTACATTATTTAGAACATACAGAAACCAAGCACTCTGAGGAAAATCAAGGGGAGGGGGTGTCTGTATCTATGTCAACAATAACTGGTGCACCAACTGTGAGATGGTTACTAAACACTGCAATATCAAGTTTATGTCATTGAAATGCACACCTTTCTACCTGCCAAGGGAGTTCAATGGTGCGAGCATCACAGTGGTGTATATTCCTCCGACTGTCAATATCAACGAGGCACTGAATACACTTTACCAGTCAATCAGTGAGTTACAAAACCAGAATCCAGAGTTTGCTCACATAATAGGAGGTGATTTTAATCAAGCAAATCTGAAAACAGTTTTACCTCATTACCTCCAACATGTGGTCTTTGCAACAAGGGGAGAAAAAATTCTGGATAAGGTCTACACCAATGTCAAGCTAGTATATAATGCAGTACCTCAACCACGTCTGGGTAACTCAAATCATCTCTCCATTATGCTACTACCAGCATATAGGCCATTGTTAATTAGAGAAAAGCCATCTAAGAAACAAATAAGGGTATGGTCAGAGGGAACAGTCTCAGCACCCCAAGACTGCTTTGAAATCACGGACTGGAATATATTCAAGGAAGCGGCTACTATGGACCAGAAAATTAACCTGGATGAGTACACAGAGTCCGTGATGACCTATATATCAAAGTGTGTGGATGATGTGACATTTAACAAGAGTATCATCATATGAGCAAATCAGAAACCCTGGCTCACAAGTGGCATGTATGAGCTGTTGAAGGCACATAATGCTGGCTTTAAATCTAAAGACAAAGATGCCCTTAGAGAATCCAGAGTGAAACTATGTAGAGGAATAAGAGAGGCTAAGCGGGTCTATGGACAGAAAATTCAGGGTCACTTCTCAGACCTGAGAGACTCTAGGCATCTGTGGCAAGGTATACAGCCTATATCAGACTACAGGCCCTACCTTCTCAATGTGATCATAACATGAAGTTTCTCAATGAGCTCAACACCTACTTCAGCAGATTGAGAAAGGAAACAATATAACAGCAATCAAATTGGCCACCAACCAAGAACATGAAGTGCTGCACCTTCACCCAGTGTATGTTCAAAGGGTGCTGCGATGAGTAAACCCAAGAAAGGTAGCTGGCCCTGACAGTGCTTTGGGTGGGTGCTCAGGGACTGTAGTGACCAATTAACTACTGTTCTCACTGTCATATTCAACATAGCTCTGCATCAAGCCACAGTACCCAAGTGCTTCAAGAACACAACTATTATACCACTGCCCAAGAAGTCTCCACTCTCAAGCCTGAATGACTGCCACCCAGTAGCTCTCACCTCCACTATAATGAATTGCTTTGAGAGATTGGTCAAAGACTGCTTAACATCGTCTTCCTGCAACACTGGACCCACTCCACTTTGCTTACAGATCCAATCACTCTACAGAAGATGCCATCTCACTGGCACTTCACTTATCCTTGGCACATCTGGAAAACAAAAACTGCTATGTCTGCATGTTATTCATTGACTTCAGCTTGGCCTTCACCATGGTCATCCTCCAACACCTGATTGAGAAAATTATCCATCTGGGTGTTAGCACTCCTTTATGCAACTGGATTCTGGACTTTCTCATTGACAGACCACAAAAGGTATGTGTAGGCAACAATGCCTCAATAAGCATCATACTGAACACTGGAGTGCCTCAAGGATGTGTCCTGAGTCCCCTGCTGTTCACCATGCTGACACATGACTGCATCACTAGGTACAACACAAACCACATTATTAAGTTTGCGGATGATATTACAGTGGTGGGTCTCATCAGCAATGGTGATGAAAAAGCCTACAGAGAGGAGGTGAACTAACTGACAGGCTGGTGTGACAACAACAACTTGGCTTTCAATGTGAATAAAACAAAGGAGATAATAGTAGACTTCAAGAAGAGATGCAAGGCTCATTCTCAACTCACAGTCAACGGAGAAATTGCGGAAAGGGTGAAGAGCATCAAATTCCTGGGGGTGGATATCGTTGAAGACTTGTCTTGGTCAATAAACATTAATCACATTGTCAAGAAGGCACAACAGCATCTATACTTTCTAAGAAGGTTAAGGAGAGCAAAACTACCACCTTCAGTTCTCAGTTTCTTTTACAGGGTACCATCGAAAGCTTCCTGACTAGTAATCTCTCGGTGTGGTATGGAAACTGCATGGTTTCAGATCACAAATCTCTCCGGAGGGTGGTGAAAGTGGTGGAGAGAATTATCAGGTCCATGCTACCATCTATCCAGGACTTGCACTCTGCTTGTTGCCTCAGCAGAGCCATGAAAATAATCAAAGACTGCACTCACATCGCGCATGGTCTGATCTTGTGTTTGTCTTCAGGCAGGAGATACCGTAGCCTACATTGCAAAACCACCAGATTTAATAGAAGCTTTTTTTCCACAAGCCATCAGACTTTTGAACTCCAGTAATAACATACACCATGCTAGTCATGGAGGTCTGGAGTTACAATGCTGAAGTAATTCACAGACGTATGCAAAAACTCTATGAAAGTATAATCATATACCTTATGTGCAATATTAACGATGCCAAGTTAACATTCTATGCAATATGCCAAGTAAGCATTCAGTGCAATTTGAAATCTGTCTGACTTTGATCTGTACAATATATTATCTGTGCAATATTTTGGGTACTGACAAAGACATCTAAGTGGAATAGTCTTGGTGCAAGTCATTGTATTTGTTACTGCAGTGCACAAATGTTTTACTGTTGTTATTGTTGGATTAGCATTAGTATATGTGTTATTGTAATATCAGTATATATTATATGCACATTGAGTTTGAAGTAACACAATATCATTCAGTTGCACTATAGTACTTGTCACAGAAAGCCCACTTCATTGCTAGGCACTGTCTTGCAGTAACTGAGTAACTCCTTTCTGCAATGCTCAAATCGCTGCTGTGTCGCACCACCGTGTTCCTCATTCTGAATGTGTTGAGACAGCACTACAAACATACCTCTGAAGTGTCAGTATATAAGGTAAACTTTTTTGTAAAATCCGGAATTACTAACAGAAGTTCAGAATGAAGGACCTTTTTTAGGTCATTAAATACCTTACCTAACTTTCGAGTCATTGCTAGCCTTGCCAGGAGCTTTTTACTTTATGAGGTCCATTAAAAGGAAGGTAATAGACTCAAACCTTCTGTACTACTTAGCTAGTCCAAGGAAAGCCTTTGCCTGTCTCTTATTACAGGGTGCAGATATTTTCATGGCCTGTATCTTTTTTAGCTGTGGGCTCACCACCTGTCTTCTAGAAGATGCCTAAGTACTTCCTTATACCCCGTTTACTTTTTTAGCATTTACAGTTAAGTCTACCTGTCTTCTGGATACTAAGACAGGCTTCCCTTTAGATAAGTGGGATTCCCAGTCCCCTTAATAAATGACCATGTCACCCAGGTATGCTACTGTACATCGAGTGGCGCTTCAGTATTTTACCCATCAGTCTCCGGAACATATCTCTCATCCTGGATACATTGACAGCTGGAATAAAGCCTCTTGAAAAACAGGAACATCCGGCTAGAACTTTAGACATCTAATTAGCCTAAATTTGAATATCAAATAACACATAGCTCTCCCGAATTCCAGTAGGAATCTGGGATACTACTCAAAAAACACGTTTAAAAACAGACAGTGACAAAAATGATGGAAAAAATATAAGCATATTATCAAAGAATCAGTCTAAAATCTCTACACTTTAATATACTATATCACAAACTTCTAACATGCAAGGTCATTTATTTTTGCTTCAGAAAAAGAAACTTGTAAAATGCATGCCTTCTTTCTTTAAATTATTATTGTCAATAGTATGTTTTCATGTAGTCTGGTTTCTATTATTCTTAAAATTGTAACCAGAGAGAGTTTCAAAATCACATGTGATGACAGGGATTCCAAAAACTGTGTGGAATGTCAAGCCTGAAAGAATATACCCTCCAAAATGGAAACATTCTAAATCAGATCTGAAAATAGGAACGTTCCCCCAAAATAGGAACAGTTGCAAGGTCTGCTCTGGAAAGTCAGACTCCATGTAGGAAAATGGTAACACTGTGTACTAGAAACAGAGCCATCAAGGGAGTTACAAAAGATGTTTTTGTTTGGCAGAGGCTGTAAATTGAATCTGCCAATATCCTTTTGCACCATATCTAGTGCTGTCAAATATCAGCTTTCCTATGAGTTGTCCTTGCCAGCTTCTAGTGTATGGGACAATATCAAACTTTGAATAACTTAATTTGTTCCTGAAGTCACTGAGCAGAACCTACATTTTTCCATCAGGTTTAGGAACCAGCATGGTGCCAGGCTGCTGCGGTGAAGCACTTCCTGTGATGCTTCTATCACAACTACCTGGAGCATTACTGTAAGCATTTCCTTTTTGGTTTATATACAGATGTGTTTCCTTTGGAGACCATTGCCCTTGTATACACCTGCCTTCCATGTACTTCCATCCAAGGTCTGAGGCGTCTGTAGTCATGGTCTGTGTTATCTGTGGTTTTTGAATGACATACCTGTGTTTTCCTGGCTCACAGAGGCCCACCATAGGAATTCCTTTTGTAGGCATGGAATGAGTGGTATGATTGTCTCCAAGTTGTTGCTGTGCTGAGACCAAATGCTTTTTAGAGTACCATTGAAGCTTTCTCATGTGTGGTTTTGCTAATGGAACCAGTAGAATGCAGGATGCCATGTAACCCAGGGCCTGTAGGAATCTCCTTGCAGTCATCTGGGTGAGTTTTGCTAAACCTTTGAAGTATTGAGTTAACTTCTCTTGCTTGTCTTCTGTCAGGTAAGCCATCTGAGAGGCTGTGTCTAGTTTGGCTCCTAAGAAGATTATTTGCTGGGATGGCTGCAGTCTTGACTTTTGGAAGTTGACTGTGTATCCCAGAGCTTGAAGTAATCGTATGACATATTCCAGATTTTTTGTCAACATCAATTTGTCGTCCGCTTGTATGAGGCAGTCGTCCAGGTAATGGTAAATTTGTATACCCTGGAGCCTGCAATGAGCAATTACTGAAGCCAGGCATTTTGTAAACACTCTGGGCGCAGTAGATAAGCCAAATGGCAATGCTGAGAATTGATAATGCTCTGGCCCTGCAAGAAATCTGAGGTATCTTCTGCAGCTGTGTCTGATAGGGACATGCAGGTATGCCTCCTTGAGGTCCAGAGTAATCAGCCACGACTCCTTGCCCAGCATGGGAAGGAGTTGCTGTAGAGTCAGCATTTTCAACTTTGGTACTATGAGAAAGGTGTTTAATGCGGACAAGTCCAGTATTGGTCTCCATTGAGTTTCTTTTCTTGGAACAAGGAACAGTCTTGAGTAAAACCCCAGTTCTTGTTCTTGTTGTGGAACTCTTTCTATTGCTTTCATTTGAGTTAGCAGAGTGATTTGCTTGATAGCCTCTGCCCTTTGATGTTGTGGTAGATTTGGCATGCCTTGTTTTCTTGGTAAGGTATGAAAATGAAACCTGTACCCTCGGTCTATAATGTCCAAAATCCATTTGTCCTTTGTCAGTCTGTGCCAGTTTTCTGCAAACAGAGATAATTTCCTGCCCAAGGGAGCTTCTAGTTGTTCCCTGGTAGGCGGTAGTAGAGGAAAGTCATTGAGATTGTGGTTGTTGGGCAGGAGAAACCCCTGCGTCACCTCTTTGGTTTCCTGGCTGCCAATGACGTCCCCTGTAAGGGCCTCTGTATTGGCCTCTTCCTCGGCCACGTCTGTTCTTACCCCTTTGAAACTTTTCTGGATTAGGAAAGGACCAGTTTTTTGAAGGCCAATTCCTACTGAATCTGGGGGGTTGAACCTGGAGGAAATCCTTTACAGTTTGAACTGATTTTGCTTTTTCTTTGATGGTCTTTAACACATCCTTAGCATTTGCACCAAAAAGCTTGTTCTTTTCCAAAGGTGCATCCAGAAGTTTTGCTTTTGCATGATCTGGTAGAGGTTGATCTTTTAACCAAGCATGTCTACGCATCACTGCCCCTGTCATAGCTGCCCTACATGAAGCTTCCAGTGCATCATATCCACACTGCAGGAAGTGATTGCTTACTTGCTGAGTGTTATGTACAGCTTCCTGCAAAGTCTTCCTGTCTAAAGGATCAGGAGAAGCTAATGTTTTTTGTAAATCCTCTAAGAGATAATCCTGATATTGGAACATATGAAAAAAGGCAATTTAAAGCTCTCATAGATAAGGTAGTGGATGTGTAAACCTTTTTACCCCATCTCTCTAATGACCTTGCTTCCCTGTTGGAGGGCAAAGGATTTTTTGAGGTGGAGGCTGAAACTCCTTTAGGCCCCTGTGAAATAGTTTCCAAATCAACAGTATGGGCCCTGAATAAATGGGAATGAGTTTCTGGGACCCTGTAATACCTGTCTGGCTTGGCTGGAGCAGGAGGGAGAGTATCAGGGGTAGCACTAGAATCAGAATACAAATCATCCAGAACATCAAGTACAGGAGGAATAGCTAGGGGCCTGTGCTGAGGCTTCTTAAGGAAAGTCCTAAGGCGTTTCCTGGAATCTGAATATTCCTGGCCCTGCCACTGGAAATGTTCCCTCATGGTGTGCAGAACTTCCCCAAAAGAAATATCCTCAGGTGGGGAGGCCGAAGGTATGGAGTCTTCTGCATCCGAGTCCTCATAGGTCTGGAAGAGCTCTTCCTGGCTATCAGAGTGGACAGAGCCCTCAGAGTCTTCATGTGAAGGAGTAGGGTCAGAGGTTCAACCGGGGCCTTTATCAGGAGGAGGCTGGGATGCTCTCTCAGGATGGGTCTGTGAACCTCTAATCATGGAAATTAAATCAGCAGCCATGGACATAATTTGTGTCTCCGGAGTCGGCTGAGGTAAGGATTTAGAAGTAATATGCTTTGTTTGCTGGCTGCCTTAGCCCTAGTGTAGGCCTTAATGGACATGGTCATAGGAGGCCTGGCAGCTCCACGTGCAGGAGTGACCTTGTCTACAGCAATGGTCTCGGCATTTCCTTGGTTTCGTATCCGGAGGAAAATCTATAACTGGCGTCGGAGTAATGTCTGGAATCGAGTCATCGGTCGGTGTCTTCGGTTCGAGCCAGTGGAGAGACCGTCTCAGAGGAAACCGGAGCACTCGCTAAGTTTTGGCATGAGTCGGTGGTAGGCGGGCCAAGGATGTCGGTCCCGGTCTTTTCGCTTTTGGGAGTTTGCGATGTCGGGAAGATCCGGCGGCATGGTGTAAGCAAATTTATCGCCGAAAAATCTTCTGCGAACTCCGCCCGGTGCCTGAGAGTGCGCTTGTTGAGCGAGCACAGGCTACACAGGCCGAGGCAGTCGTGGTCTGGGCCCAGGCAAGGAGGCAGTGGAAATCCTTATGAGGTATTTGTTTACCACAAAAGACAATTGTTAACTTTTTCAGTAATTTCTGACATCGGCTGAGGCAAGAAAAGGTCCCCAACGAGTGCTTAGCTTTTGATGACTTCGTATCGTAGAATACAGGAGCTGACCAGCCGGCACTTGCGAACTGCTTCTGCGGGCACCGCGGCAAGAAAGACTGAAGAAATGGCTGATGCTTATATACTCCAGCCGCTCTGACGTCGGAGAGAAATGCGACATCAGCTGATGTCGGACCCAGACTTTGGAATCCGGCCGACCGAGGGCTGCCTGAGGCAGGACAACCCACATGTTATGACTGCAGTTGCATTCTTGAAGGACATCTGCATGGTTTCAGATCACAAATCTCTCCGGAGGGTGGTGAAAGTGGTGGAGAGAATTATCAGGTCCATGCTACCATCTATCCAGGACTTGCACTCTGCTTGGTGCCTCAGCAGAGCCATGAAAATAATCAAAGACTGCACTCACATCACGCATGGTCTGATCTTGTGTTTGTCTTCAGGCAGGAGATACCGTAGCCTACATCACAAAACCACCAGATTTAATAGAAGCTTTTTTTCCACAAGCCATCAGACTTTTGAACTCCAGTAATAACATACACCATGCTAGTCATGGAGGTCTGGAGTTACAATGCTGAAGTAATTCACAGACGTATGCAAAAACTCTATGAAAGTATAATCATATACCTTATGTGCAATATTAACGATGCCAAGTTAACATTCTATGCAATATGCCAAGTAAGCATTCAGTGCAATTTGAAATCTGTCTGACTTTGATCTGTACAATATATTATCTGTGCAATATTTTGGGTACTGACAAAGACATCTAAGTGGAATAGTCTTGGTGCAAGTCATTGTATTTGTTACTGCACTGCACAAATGTTTTACTGTTGTTATTGTTGGATTAGCATTAGTATATGTGTTATTGTAATATCAGTATATATTATATGCACATTGAGTTTGAAGTAACACAATATCATTCAGTTGCACTATAGTACTTGTCACAGAAAGCCCACTTCATTGCTAGGCACTGTCTTGCAGTAACTGAGTAGCTCCTTTCTGCAATGCTCAAATCGCTGCTGTGTCGCACCACCGTGTTCCTCACTCTGAATGTGTTGAGACAGCACTACAAACATACCTCTGAAGTCTCAGTATATAAGGTAAACTTTTTTTGTAAAATCCGGAATTACTAACAGAAGTTCAGAATGAAGGACCTTTTTTAGGTCATTAAATACCTTACCTAACTCGAGTCCATTGCGCCTTGCCAGGAGCTTTTTACTTTATGAGGTCCATTAAAAGGAAGGTAATAGACTCAAACCTTCTGTACTACTTAGCTAGTCCAAGGAAAGCCTTTGCCTGTCTCTTATTACAGGGTGCAGATATTTTCATGGCCTGTATCTTTTTTAGCTGTGGGCTCACCACCTGTCTTCCTAGAAGTTGCCCTATGTACTTCCTTATATCCCGTTTACTTTTTTAGCATTTACAGTTAAGTCTACCTGTCTTCTGGATACTAAGACAGGCTTCCCTTTAGATAAGTGGGATTCCCAGTCCCCTTAATAAATGACCATGTCACCCAGGTATGCTACTGTACATCAAGAGTGGCGCTTCAGTATTTTACCCATCAGTCTCCTGAACATATCTCTCATCCTGGATACATTGACAGCTGGAATAAAGCTTCTTGAAAAACAGGAACATCCGGCTAGAACTTTAGACATCTAATTAGCCTAAATTTGAATATCAAATAACACATATCTCTCCCGAATTCTAGTAGGAATCTGGGATACTACTCAAAAAACACGTTTAAAAACAGACAGTGACAAAAATGATGGAAAAAAATATAAGCATATTATCAAAGAATCAGTCTAAAATCTCTACACTTTAATATACTATATCACAAACTTCTAACATGCAAGGTCATTTACTTTTGCTTCAGAAAAAGAAACTTGTAAAATGCATGCCTTCTTTCTTTAAATTATTATTGTCAATAGTATGTTGTCATGTAGTCTGGTTTTCTGTGTACCAGAGAGTTTCAAAAATCACATGTGATGACAGGGATTCCAAAAACTGTGTGAATGTCAAGCCTGAAAAGGGAATATACCTCCAAAAATGGAAACATTCTAAATCAGATCTGAAAATAGGAACGTTCCCCCAAAATAGGAACAGTTGGAAGGTCTGCTCTGGAAAGTCAGACTCCATGTAGGAAAATGGTAACACTGTGTACTGAAACAGGCCATCAAGGGAGTTACAAAAGATGTTTTTTGTTTGGCAGAGGCTGTAAATTGAATCTGCCAATATCCTTTTGCCATATCTAGTGCTGTCAAATATCTGGCTTTCCCTAAGTTGTCTGCCAGCTTCTAGGTATGGGACAGCTATCAAACTTTGAAATGTAATTTGTTTTCCTGAAGTCACTACAGAACCTACATTTTCCATCAGGTTTAGGAACTAGCAGTGCCAGGCTGCTGCAGTTACCAGTGATGCTTCTATCACAACTACCTGGAGCATTTTTAATATGTTTTCTCATTAATTGTATTTGTGACTCTACAGTGGGAAAAGTTTCAGAGTAACTTACACTCCCAAGATTTGTCTCTGTATTATGTTCTTTTACAGTAGTTCTCCCAGGCATCTCTGAAAAAATTATTTTATGTTTAATAAATTTTCTCTCACCTTCTGCTTTTGTACATTCAATACGACTTCCTGTACCTTCTGTATCTGCACTACAGGCAGTATTCGCTGGTCTCTCTTGTATGAACCTCAGCTTGTATGGTCTCTATATAATTCTTTGTTTCCTCCAACAGCCTCAACATTTGAATGTGACACATTTGTTCTATCTCTGCTATCTAATTTTATATTATACAATGACATCCATTAGTATTCAGAAACAAGCAAGCTTATTGGTCAGCCCAACCAACGTGCCCATTGTAAATCCCAGAATATACCTACGGAAAAAGGTCCGGTAACCAAGACTTTTTTCCATTAGTATATCTCATAACTTTTTTACTTTTCTTTCTTTTTTTAACCAAAAAAGAAAATGGAATACCTCAAATGAACGAGGGAGATTGCGCAGACAAAAATAAGAGGATAATCAGGTACGTTCTGCAAAACTAAAGGAACTAACCTGATTATCCTTTTATTTTGTTTGTCCCAGCTCTCCAGAATGTAAAAAGTTTCCCAGTTTCTTTTTTTCTTTTCAATTAAAAAAAATAAAAAAAAAGGCAACAGAGATCTTCCTTTCTCCGGTACCTTTGCAGAGCACTGACGTACTGTGTAAAAGTGGGAACACAAGTCCCATACGCATACACACTACATCAGAAAAAGCCCCAGGATATTGGAAAAACACAGAAGGGCACCATGCAGGCATTATACAAAAACATTATTTAAGAAAAGTAAGCATTTTTTCTTAAATAACGTCATTGTATAATAGCAATAACCAAATCTGTGGTGTGGTATATTGAAGATTTACCCATGGTTGGCTTTATTTAATCACTTGGGCTTCACCCTTGTGATTAAACCATGCCAACCGTGGGTAAATCGTCAATATACCACACTGACGTCGTCAGTTGTTGCTTAAGTTAACTGCATTTTTCTTTCTGTCATTCCAAATGTCCATTGCCATTTGAACAGAAATGTTTTTTTTCTTCCTTATAGGGCACTAGTACCTGGACTCCTGGGTTGAATTCTCTAAATCAGGCATTCTGTATTATAAACATGTTGTACTTTCTGGGATTTCTGCATGTTTTCCTTTATTGTGAGGATCACCAGCTTTGATCTGTGTTGTAAACTAACACGATCTTCTACCACACTTTCAAATGATGTGTTTTCCTCTTCCAATGCTTTCTTAGCAGCCCTCTCACATCCCTGCATTAGAGAAGATCAAAAGGGGGTAAACACTCTTGAAGCCTGTGGCACCTCCTAAGTTTCAAACAATAAACAGGTCAACATATGGTCTCAGCATTTGCTAACTGCATCAAAAACTTTGCTGATCATGGATTTCAGAAGCTTTTTAATATTCTTTAAGACTGCAGTATGGACTCTGATGTTTTCAACTATATGACTTTAACGCACTGACAGCTGAAGTGGTATCCTTGAACTGACAACTGAAGTGGTATCCTTGACATGAAATGAATTTCTTAACCTAAATAATGAGTCAGGGATATGCAGTCTGGAGAATAACCGCACTGCTTTTTATTTATTTATTTGTTTAATTATATGTTGGTATCTGGGTAAGTGGATTGATTTAAAGACCCTTTTCAGCTATGGCCTGGGCCCACTGGGCAGAAATTATAGTGACAAAGAATACAATCTGAATATCACATCAAGTATTTACACAGACACAAGGAAATGACATTATTATAGAATAGTTTAAAACATTATTTACAATGAATAAGTTGAAGGCTAACTTTTAAAATGAGAACAGCGAGGCACTTAAAATTAGATCATCATCATCATCTTTCGACTGTTCCCGTTAGGGGTCGCCACAGTGGATCATTTGTTTCCATTTCTTCCTGTCCTCTGCATCTTGCTCTGTCACACCAACCACCTGCATGTCCTCTCTCACCACATCCATAAACCTTATCTTAGGCCTTCCTCTTTTCCTGTTACCTGGTAGCTTCATCATTAGCATCTTTTTCCCAATATACTCAGCATCCCTCCTCAGCACATGTCCAAATCAACGTAATCGTGCCTCTCTGGCTTTGTCTCCAAACCTTCCAACCTGGGCTGACCCTCTAATATACTTATTCCTAATCCTGTCCACCCTTGTCATACCCAGTGCAAATCTTAACATCTTTAATTCTGCCACATCCAGCTCAAACTCCTGCCTTTTTGTCACTGCCACTGTCTCCAACCCATATAACATAGCTGGTCTTACTACCCTCTTGAAGACCTTCCCATTCACTCTTACAGGTACTCGTCTGTCACAAATCACTCCTGACACTCTTCTCCACCCACTCCATCCTGCCTGTACTCTCTTCTTCACCTCTCTTCCACACTCACCGTTACTCTGAACTATTGACCCCAAGTATTTAAACTCATCCACCTTCGCCACCTCTACTTCTTGCATCCTCACCATTCCTCTATCCTCCATATATATATATATATATATATATATATATATATATATATATATATGGGTCTACTTGATATGGTCGGCATTTCACAATGTCGAAATTCATATCACCGAGACCATATGATCAACATTTCAAATGTCAACCATACAAGTAGAACATAAAAAACAAAAAAAAAAGTACCTTAACGCTGCTAGCTGCAGCCCCCCTGTGGGGGGCTCCGCCCCCAAACCCCCCCTGGGGCTTAAATATAGCAACTCCGAGATCGCACTACAGTGCAGAAGTGGAAATCTTTCCATTCCACACTGTAGGGAGATGCTGGTTCCCCATGGTCGACATTTCAAATGTCAACTATTCGAAGGGGACCCATATATATATATATATATATATATAGATATATATATATATATATAGATAGATATTATATATATATATATATATATATATATACATATATATATATATATATATATATATATATATATATATATATATATATATATATATATATACCAAAAGACTTGGAAGGCAAGGCATGGCACAGCGCTCCCGTCATGCATCCAGTCTTTTCTGATATCTACATTTTTTAAGACAGTGATTTTCTTAGTTAGAAATCTCTGGGGCCTGTCTAGTTATTTGATATGTCTAGTGAGGTACATCCCAAAGGAGGCATAGTATTCAATAAATGGCCTAATCAATGCATACAATGGGACAATGACCTTTCTGGATTTGGACAATATCCCTTTGACAATCAGCTGTGTTAAGTAGAAAGACCATCTAACTACTGCCATTACATGAGGATTAAAGGAAAGGGAATTATCAATTTGAGTTCCAAGATCGTTAACTACATTATCATTTTGGAGTGGCATATTGCCTATATTGTATGCTGAGGGGAGAGATCGTTTAAATATGATTATATTACACTTTTAGCAGCTAGTTTAAGCCACTTGACAATGACCTCCAGTTTGCAGTCATTCACATACTTGGTTACACAGAGGTCTTGGTTTGTAATATGGAGGTCAGAAAAGTAAATATCAAACAAAAGAGGCCCCAGCACAAAGTCCTACAGAACACTACTGTTTTACTGATTACTTTCATATTGTTTAATGAGGCATTTTCTATTCAAACCAAATTGGTTCTTTCCCTTATCCAATTTGATATACATCTTACTACTAAGGAATCTATCTGTAATGCATGTAACTTACTAGGTATGCTATGGGGGTACAGTATCAAAGGCCTTGGCCAAGTCAAGGTATGCCACCTGTACAGCATGGCTACTGTCGACAATTTGTGTTACTCATTCAAAGATGTTAACCATATTCATCAGACAGTATCTACCCTTAATGCCAACTTCATAGTTAATTAGGTCAGTTATAATATGCTCCATGGCTTTGCATATACGACTCATCAGGCTGATGCGCCTATAATTTCTGAAGTCAGTGGTAGGGTCACCATTTTGCTTTGAGCCAAACTTCAGGGATGAAGTCAGTGGCTAAACTCAGGTTAAATAGTTTAAAGAAGGGCTCTGCCAGGGCTTGTTTGGTACTGTTTATTAAACAGCCTGGAATATGATGTGGTCCTATGAAGGAAGTATTTTTAGTCTTTGAGAACACCTTTACTACATGGTCTTTGGTTATAATGGAGGGTCTGAGAGTTTCAGGGATAACTGGGCTTTGAATAGTCATTTCTGGGGGCCAGTTGGCAGTGAATTTGTTAACTAGTATGTTGACAATATCTACCGGATCTGAGTAAGTAGTATCATCTTGAATAAATTCTGAGCAATGTTGGGTGTTAGTTTTCTTACATAATTAAAGAAATTAATAGTTGTTCTTAGTTTCACTTGCTAACCTCAGTTCATGGGTTGCCTTAACATGCATACGTTCATAGCTGTGTACAAGGCTAACAACCACTATGGCCTTTTTAAACCTAGATATGCATCCCAAATCTATGATAAATTCGTACCTGATACGTGTAAGCAGGGGCTTGTGAGATTAAATATTTACAAGTAGGGGCTTGGGAGATGAGCCATTCCAAATAGTTTCAGCTTGACTTCAAACCATTGTAGTTCTTGGATTTCTACACATTGATGTGCTTTGTTAGGAAGCTAAGTGGCATTTTTTTTCTTTTTCATTATAGCATTTTCCAAGTCTGTCTATTGATGTTTGTTGAATATTGGTTAAAGGCTGCATACAGAGGGACTGGGAGAAAAAAAAATAGACTGATAGTAATCTTGCTTGTGGAGTAGGGTAACATTTGATTCTATATAACATAACTAGGTTTTGATGAGTTTTAGCAAGAACATTATTCATTTGTTGTTTAAAATGTAAGTGGTTGTCAATGATACCTCCTAATAGTTTAGTTTGATTTACTTCCTCCATAGGAGTGTAAGGCAACTTTTATAAAGAATGTCATAAATTTAGTTTTCTTAGTTTTCCATATTAGTTTAGAAGATTAAGCTAATCCTCAATTTTTTGAAAAGCAAGTTGAATATGAATTTGAAGCTGTTCATTTGGTAAGCATGAGTTATCAATATGGAGTCTTACACATATTGGATTATTCAGTATCAACAACTTTGTGCAGATTATCAAAGAAAATATTATAGGAGAAGTCCTAGAACTGAGCCCTGTGGACCACCAATAATATTGGGTGTAAAAGTAAAATAGGAGTTTTTCCAAATGACATTTTGTTTGACTTGTAACTGGAAAAAACAGTCTCTGGAGCAATAATTCATGAAAGACAGAATCAAACACTTGTAACAAATGCTGAAATATAGAGGCAGTCAGAAAGTTATGATTTAGGTAGTTATATATGGTATTAAGGAATAAGAGATGGACTGTATTGGTAAACTCTCCTGGCCTAAAGTCATGCTGTGTGAGAGGTGATTCAGGAATTGCTTATGAATGTATTTCTCCAACATTTTAGATAGGGATATATAATAATGACAAATTTATAATTGGATATATTGGTATCCTGACCACCTTTGTGCATAGGGATCATATATCATTTTTCCACAACTTGGGGGATATGTTGTTCTTGGATAGATCTGTTAATAAGGTTAGCAATCAGATAGTCCATTCAGTTAAGCACTTCAATTAAGTATTCTGAGGGAAGGTAGACAGGGGCTAATGTAGTAGCTTTTAATTTTTGGGGAGTTATTTTGATTTGGTCAACAGAGATTAGCTCAAAGGTGAGTTTATGAATGATGTAGTAATCATTGCCATTAGATATGGATGTATAAGTTTAGTCATAAAGGCAGGATTTGAGTTTGGTGTGTAATCATCTTATGCCATTTAGATACAGAAGGGAAGAAGCAGCATGAATGAAGTATTAATTCATTTTATAGGACAAATTACAGCTGCTGTCACCTGAGACAGAAATTTGTTGTGTGGTTTTATCAGGTTTCAATGGTTTATTGATGGTATTCCAAAATTAAAACCAAACCAAAAAGGGTTGGAAAACGGTGCTACAAGCATGGAACACCAACCAAACAAAAATATAGCACTGTGGAGATGCAGGAAACTACTACAAAAACAAACGAAGATACTGGCAATAACTTTATTAAACAGTCATCAAAAAATAACAGGATTTTTCGGTCACTGTTCAATAAATAAAGTTATTGCCAGTATCTTCATTCGTACTGGTGGTTGTGTCCTTCATCTCCACAGTGCTATATTTTTTTGTTTGCTTGGTATTTCAAAACTGTTTTGGGCTATTAATAGTTGTTGTTTGTAAGCTGAGAAAATATTTTTGCTTTTTGTTATTTCTATGGGCTCTGTATGCTTGCAGTGAAGATCATGTGCTGTTTTATTAATCCAGGTCATCCATGCTTTGTCTTCTTGATTCATGATAGGCTTGCTGATGTCTTCAAACTCAGAGCTATCATAAGTTCTCCTGCTGACTCCCAGATTCACAGCCTCCTTTTCCTAGGAAACCAAACAATCTGTATAAGGTACCAGATTTCCATACATTTCTTTTTTAGAAATCCTATTGCTGATCCTGCTGTGATTTCTGTGGAAATGGTAGTTGATCTAAGCCTCTGACGTCTTCAAATGCTAACCTAATGAGAAAGATAGCAAGGCTTTTGACTATGTGAATAAAGCATATGACTCTTTGACTTTAGCATTCAGGGCTATCAACTGCCAGATCATGAGACAAGAATTCTATTTTCCATTTTTTCCTGATATGTAGAATTTAAATACTTTGTCAAATGTGGTGTCTTCTGTTTCCCAGGTGCCAACATACTCAATAAAATGCACATATGATGTAGTGGACACTGTGTCAAGAACTGCTGCAAAAGGGTTTGTGATGTGCAGATATGCTGGATTAGAATCCAGAGTTTCACTGGACATCAAGGCTCAAATATTAAATGCTGCCTTGGAAAAAGGTCTGCGTTTCCTGAATTTCTCTGCAGAAGTTTTCAAAAGATTAGAGGAAAGAGGCAAGGCAAAGCAGAGGGTTAAAGAACTTTTTTTACCTGGCTCAAGGTACCACCGGAATTACCCTTCAAGCCTTGGATACTTCTTTTGAATGCTTTTCAAACCAGGTCAACAAAACCCATCTAAACAGCAGTATAAAAAGAAGTGGTAGAGGACAATAAAAGAAAAGAAATGGACCCCAAGGGACTTCCTAGCAAAACAAAAATGCAAACTACCTCTTGACTTCTTACTCCTTCTCCTGTCCCCATTCCAACCATCCTACTAGATTAGTGAGTAATCTCGTTCATTTATTGTATCACTAGAGAAAAATAACAACAGATTCTTGGATACTAAAAATAATTCAGAGGGGCTACAAGTTGCAATGGGATTGCTTTTCCCTTTCAATCAGTGATCATCCTTCCACCAAAGAACCAGTCTCATTTGTTTTCCCAAATTCTAACATATGGTATTTCAAGATGCTGTAGAGCCTGACACCTTTCTCAAGTATTTTTCTTGTAAACTATAAGGAAACTACTTGAAGATCAGTCTTTGATCAGTCAGTAGCTTCTTCAAAATGCTAGAGTCTCTTTTTCCTCTTCTTCCGCACAATTTTTTCTCATTCACTCTAGGTCTCCAGGATGCATATTACAACATCCATAGTCACAAAGACCACAAGTGCTACTTCAGATTCTTTGTGTTGGAACTGCACGTTCAATTTATATCTTTGACACTTGTTATATCTATGACTCTAAAGGTATTCACAAAATGTCTAGCTCCTGTCATCAACTTCAGTAAACTTCAGCAAATTCACATTTACCCATCCCCTATCTGGATAATTAACACAACTTAAGACATTCCACGAAAGACACACTAGCATCCTTGCATTTTTCCATGAATCTATTCCAGAGTCAGAGTTTCAAGTTAAATATGGAAAATTCTTCTCTGCTTCTATCTCATAGGTTGATTTTTTTTAAGGTACCGTCTAGACAAGACATAACTTTCCCTGCCAGAAAATGTTCCTTCTACCAGTTTCATTTTAGAGATCTTGCTCACCAGATCTTTTTTCACAGAGTTC
Organism: Protopterus annectens; assembly: GCF_019279795.1. Lineage (NCBI taxonomy): Eukaryota > Metazoa > Chordata > Ceratodontiformes > Protopteridae > Protopterus > Protopterus annectens. Next base: position 1,132,205,246 of record NC_056746.1, read on the forward strand.
TGGGTTACATGGTGCCATCTTGATTGTTCCTCTAGCCAGACTTCACATGAGGAAAATTCAGTGATTCCTAAAATCCTTCTGGTCCTAAAACCAACACCCCCTTTCATTTCTCAAAGCAATTCATCAAAAGGACTCTTTTGGTTGGCCAGCTGGGCTCAACAGAACCAAGGTCTCCCTCTTTGGCAACCCATTCCAATTTAGTCTGTAATAGCAGATGCCTCCATATTTGCTTGAGGGGAAGATTCCCAGGGAATCAGTGCTCAAAGTGTTTGGAAGCCTCATTTCAAGAAAAAAACACAAAAGCCTCAAAGAGATGATGGTCCTGATAAAGGCGATCAAAGCACCAAATCAGCTGTGGATGACAGCACCTTTGCTGGCCATTACAGACAACTAAGCCAACATGGGACTGGAGAAAGGAGATTCTGTTGATTGGGATGACTGCATTTAGGGATATAGACAATAGGCAAGAGGGGGTTGGAATGTATTGGAGAAAACTGGCTAAAGAACCATGGATTTGGGAGCAAATAACTAGACAGGGAAAGATGTTAGAATGGGAAGACGCCACAAATTTATTTAGACTGCAGGCTAGATCGCCCTCCCTATCAAGGACTGATATCAGAGTTAGACAAAGAGAAATAAATAGGGGGGGGGTCTTAAATGAAAGACCAGCACTGGTAGAGTTTTTAGTAGAATCTAGAACAGACGCTGCCATTAAAAAAGGAATAATTAGTACAGCATATAAAATATCACATGATAACTATAAGCATCAATCAGTGGAGGTTAGAAAGGAGTGGGAAGAGAGACTGGATAAGCAATTCACAAAGAAACAATGGGAGGATATATGTATGTCTCCCAAATATGCAAATGAAATCTAGAAGATATTTGTGCTTGAAAATGTTTACATAGATATTTGTATACCCCAAGTAGACTCCAAAGAATTTTTCCTCAGGTAGACAGCAAATGTTGGAGGTGTAATGGGAAAGAAAGAGGTAAAAGGGAACATATTTTCTGGGAGTGCAGTAAGTTTGTGGACTTTAAGGATTCCCTGAGGGATGCACTGTAGGAGATGCTGGGTGGGAAGATTGGTGTGACAAGGGAGATGGTCTTCTGAGCTATGATACAGAATCAGAATTGCCTAGACATAGTAAGGCCTTGCTGTGACTAATTAGGGTGGCTGCCAAAAAAGCAATTACTAGAAAATGGAAATCAAAATCTAAACCAAGTATGCTAGAAGTAGTGAATATAGTAATAGAGATAAAACAACTGGAACTGAGATCTTTGGAAAGGGTAGGAGCAAACTACATAGGAAAAAATGGGAATTATGGGAACAATACATACAGTGGAGGAATGAGGTTTAAAAGAAAATGAGCTATGTAATGTTTGACTGCAAATGACTGGGTAGATTATAAGTGATGTATAATGTTTGCAACTGGGAGTGTGCCGGTGTGGTTTGTTTTTAGTAATATAAATGTATGATTGCCCATGTTGTAAGTGATGGCTTAATACAGATTTTCTTGTATAAAAAAGGCAGGAATTAAATAGGTTATGCAGTGTTGCTTAGGTGTATGATAATATAGCAATATATGTGAAGTATAATGTTTGTAAATGTGAACCTGTTACTAGAATTTGATTACTTGTATATAAATGCAAATTTGCCTATGTTACAAGTGATAATTCAACAAAGGTGTTTAAAAAAAACACCACAGTTATGTGATACAAAAACAAACAAAAGGGAGGAATTTATACCCCTGTTCAGACTAACCCTGACTGACTGGGAACTAACATTTCAGCACAGTTTATCCTTACAGGCACCCTACATTCTTTTAGAGCAGAAGACAGTTGTAGACTCATAGACCAGATACAGGGTAGACCCTAATGAATGGATGTTACACCCAGAAGTCTTCAGAGAGATTGTCCACCTATGAGGAACTCCCAAAGTAGATACGTTTACCATTCACAACAGGCAGTTAAAGCAGCTCTGTAGTCACATTCCAAAAGGCATACAGAACAGATGCCTTTTCTTTCCTATGGGCAGGAATATTCCTTCATGACCCCCCTTTCTTCTGATAACCACAGTCCTGCTAAATGTAAAGAAAGACTCTAAATATACTCCTGGTAATTCCCTTTTGTTCCCTGACAACGTTAGTTCTCCCTTTTCATGCACCTAGCCAGGGGCAGTTACTAAAATCTTCATCAAAGAATGGACCTACTCATGCAGGATAAAGGATCCCCTATCCACCCCAACATTTTGAACCTATCCCTAGTGATACTGGAGGATAGACTTTGTATCTCATTTAGGCACCTCTTTTCAGAGGATGTGCAACAGGTTTAAAGCAGACTAGAAGACCTGCTAATAGAAAATCATATTTAGCAAAATGGAAGCGATTTTCTAGTTTGTACCACAACAGTGATCAGGATCCATCCCAGGCAGGGTTTTCAGTGGTTTTCTAGTACCTATGTTAATTGTTCAAATCAGGCCTGGTTTTATGGTTCTGTCAAAGGGCATCTGTCAGCCATTTTTTCTTATCTGCCATTAGATGCCTCTTTCTTCTTTTTCCAAGTGAAACAGTTATTTAAAGGGGTGTTACTTATTAGACCACATAGAAAACAAGTGGCACCACACTAGGATCTTAACTTTGTGTTGGAGAAGTTGACTCTTGTCTGCTTTTGAACCTACATACAATACTCTAGTTTAAAAGTTCACTTAAAAGGCATTTTTTCTCACTGCACTTACTACAGCTAGACAGGTATTTCAGTTGCAAGCTCTCATATCTCCTCAGCACTTTTTGATTTTTCATGCAGTTAGGGTCACTCTAAGAAGCAACCTATCTTCATGCCCAGAGTTGTTTAGTAATTACCTTAAATCAAGCTAGCTACCTCCCAGTCTTCTTCCTTAAACCCAAGAACAAGGGAGACACAGAATTATGCACACCTTGGATGACAACAAACAACTGAGGTACTAAATGGATAGGAAGAGTATAGGAGTAAAGATTTCAGAATTTCAGACTAACTCTTTATTTTATGTGATGGCAAGAAAAACTGATAACCAGTTTTTAAGCAAACCACTTTCAAATGTTGGTCTCAGGCTATTCAGTTCTGTTATTTTCATGATAGAAAAAGCCCCACTCCAGAAGGTTAAGGCTCATTCCACTAGAGCTGCTGCTACTTCTGAGGATTTTCTGGAAATGTGTGTACTCTAGAGCTATTCTAAAGGCTGCAACTTCATATTTGCACACTTTCACTAAGCACTATAAAATCAACTCATTTTCCATACCCAGAATTGGAATGGCTAGATCTATTCTCCAGCACTTCTTGGACTTTGGTCCTATTCTTCAATATTTTCTTTCCCATGCTTTGGCAATTGCATATATCTTTATGTTACTTCAACAGGGATGTAAAGATGAACATAGAACGGATGTGCAGTTACCTTACCATAAAACTAGATGCTTGAATAGGCTACTGTTCCAGTACTAACACTCTCCCTTCCCCTTTCTAACTAAAATACATGCTTTGCGGCAAGGATGACATGGAAAATGTTTTTCTTGCTTTTCCTGATGATAGCACTGAGGCAGTTGAATACTTCTCACCACTATCATAAGATTATAGGATCATAGGAGGTTACTAAGCTATCTGGCTATCGAACCAGAGGTCATTTTAAGCCTACCCATTTCAACTCAATGTAATACCGTAGAGGTACTATTCAGGACTGTATTTAGTGATGACTGCCCATATCCAGGAGGGTTGTGAGCGCTATCCCCAGTACGAATTTATGGTGCCCCATCCAATCATCCAGGTTCCTCTTGAACAGTCTCATAGAGGTGCTCTTTTTCACAAGAATTGCTAGCCTGTTCCAAAGACATGGCAGTAACTGGGAGATAAATCTGTCCCTAAAGCATGTCCTACTAGAGTCGCAGGCCATATTTAAATACCTGGAACAGATAGCCCTAGACCCATTTGATTTATAGATATGCAGTAAGTTCATTAGGTTTGGGTCTTGGGTTGCTCTGTAGGCCAGGCATAAGTCTCCCTTAAGAAGTCTATATGATACAGAGTATAGTAACAGGGATTTTAGTCAATCCATGTAGGGCACATGCTGGAAACTCTTGATCTTCTTTGTTAGAAACATCTGAGGTCTCTCTAATTGCTGTAAGTGCTTAGTACTGTACATACCGAATGGGGTGTTGTACTCAATTATGGGCCAGATAAGTACCGAGTGTAAGGGGGTATAACTTATTTTACTCTTCAGGCAATGCCTTTACTAATTAAGCATTTCTTACAATGGTAGACATGTGGTGGTCAAAGTTAAGGTCGTGGTCAGCCCGTGATCCCAGGTCCCTTACACTTTATGGGTACTTAGTGTACTGTTGTTGATTTGATAGTGTAAAGGGACATTGTTTGTGCTGAAGGGAATGATGATACATTTCTTTGCATTCAATTTGACACCATGAGTAACACACCAGTCGTTGGTCTGTGTGAGACCATCCTGGAGTATACTGACATTATTTGGGGATTCAATGATTGCATTTAGTTTGCAGTTGTCTGCTAACTTAGTCAGCCACAACCCATTAGTTTTTACCTGAACTTCTGAGAAGTATATATCAAATAGTAGGGGGCCCAGCACTGACCCTGTGGCACCCCACTGGTAACAGGTCTGCTGGTTGATGTGGAGTCCCCCACTTTGATCTTTGATAGCGTGTGTCTGGTTTGTGAGCCAGTTGGCAACCCATCTTACAATGAAGGTGTTTACATTCAGTTTGCTAAGTTTATTGGTAATGCCTGAATGTGGGATTGTGTCAAAAGCCTTTGCCAAGTCAAAGTATGCTGTGTGCACAGATTTGCCCTCATCAATGGCCTTGGTCACACTTCCAAAGAAATCCACCAGATTTAACATGCAGGATCTGCCCTTCACGAAGCCAAATTGAGTAGGATCTAGAGTTTGGAGTCAGCTATGTCTTTATTTATGAGGTCCATATTGATATGTTCTACAATCTTACAGATGAGGCTAGTCAGGCTTATGGGTCTGCAATTCCCTGGGTCTATTACTAGGCCACCTTTGTGGAGGGAAATAACTGTAGCTGTTCTCCATTCTACAGGAACAAAGCCTGTGGTTAGGCTATGATTGAAAAGGGTACTTAGTGGTGATGCTAATTCATGTTTTAGCCTGTTTAGAAGACAGCCTGAGATGTCATCTCGTCACACAGAGACCATGTTATTTGCCTTGGACAGGGCTTTGAGTACCTGCTCTTCAGATATGCAAGGTGGGGGGGGGGATTGGGGGAAGGTTTGTTGTATGTTAGGAGGGGATAAGGGAGTGAAATTTTTGCCAAACCAATCCACTAGCAGGTTCACTATCTCAGTGGGGTCAGTGTGTGTGATTCCATTGGCTACCGGTTCTGCACATGCTTAGGTCCTACCCTTTAGAACATACATAGCTGTAAAAGGCCTTACAGTTATCCTTGGCAGTACTTGTTAGGTTTCACTCAAAGGAGCTCTTAGATGATTTGACAAGTTGTCTTATTTGCCTGTTATGTTCACCAAGAGAGGAAATGGTGAATAAAAAGAAGCAGAAAGATGCCTGCATATCTCTAGGGTATTAACACATAACTTTTATTTATTTATTTGTATTTAACTGGGATACAGCACTGATCCAACTGACTGTTTTTAGGCTCCTCCTGGGCATTCTGTTCGATTGACTGACTTGCTCACAGAGTACACATATGTAAGCTGAGGGAATTAAACCCTGGACCACAGGAGGCAGCTTATTAAAAGTTAATAGCCCTAATCCTGTACACTGACTACCAAAATGTTTTAACTTTTATAATAATAATAACTGATCAGCATTTCAAACTACTACTCCTTTCACTGCAATGCAATACATACATATTATACTAGACAAAAAGAAGACAGTAATGTACATCAAAAAGTAATCACGTTTATGATAAGAATGCAGTAATATAATAAGTAACAAAAAATCTGTTTGAAACACAAATGTTCATGGAATAATTAACAAAAAATCTATTTGACAAACAGAAATGTTCAATACAAGCATTGCTGTTTTACTCTGTCACCCATTTCTGTGCAGAAACAGTGTATATAAATGCACTGTCTGTTTCCCCGGCATTTTCCATCTACATATTTATTAGACTATACTTCTCCTAGAGCAAATGAGAAGCATAACTATCTTACATGTGATGTGGATTCCTGTAATATCACTTCAGCTGTTACCAGACTATTACATGACCCTTATCATAAAGACAGGTGTTGTTATTAAAATCTAATATCTGATTTCAAACTAGAACTGTGCAACTACATTTTGAAAGGGATTTGAAAAAAAAAAGATCTGTAAGGCCCTGCAGATGATATTTTTGATAAGAGATTGTAAAATGTAAAAGAAATAGATATCTAAACATATGTTTAGCAACTTCATATAATATATTTACTTCTCTGTTCCATGCTTTCTACCTGCTTTTTTTACAGCAAAATGGCGATGACTCACATACCTCTCAACCTCTTAGTGTGAAAAATCTGCACAAAGTGAAAAATATTGGGGGACAAAGGCCCAAAAATAGAGACGATTTTTAAATATTACTCATAAAATTAGAACGTTGCTTGGATAACATGCTTTAGAATGCATTTTCTGAAGGATATAAAGTTTGAAACTCAAATGTCTGTCTTTATTTAGTAACTTCAATACTCAATGACTTGCCAGAAAACCACACATTTTATGATGAACAGATCAAAATTCAGAAACAAACATCTGGATATTCTGCAAAAATTTGGACAGCTGAGAGGCATGAATAGCTCATATAAATGGAATTCCCTCAGTGATTAAGGACTTTGGCAGTGTGAAAAATGTTTTTTCCCCACTGGCAGCATGTTTACTTGCATGGGAAAGTATTTCAGAGGTGAAATTCCAATTATCAAATTATCAGTAAATGAAACTGTAATATCAAGTAACTGAAGAATGGGGCAATATTTCAAAAAAAAAAAAAAAAAAAAAAAAACTAGCAACCAACATTGGTATTCACTTTTTGCCAATTAACTTTTCAGTGACATCTGAATGATCAAGCACAATTAACTATAATAGCAATCGCTGAAACTTTTACTCACTTTCTCTAAGGTGTAGCAACCTCACAGTTGATTGCTTTGTGTATGTGCGTGTGTTCTATCTATATTCTGTATACATGATGAGGAAACTGAAAAAAATTTTATTTTATGAATGGCATCCACTAACACCTCTAAAGAAAAGTAGAATTAGTTAGTAGAATATATGGTCAGCGGCTGCAAATTTGCTAACGTACAAACTAGAATTTAACTATCTGAACTCTTAAGCTAGAGTGAAACAGACAGAGGCAGAGAATAAACAGAAGGGTTGCTTCAACTATGAAACACTGACTTTCTGAAAGTTAACATTCAAAAAGAATGAAAAAAAAGACAGAAATCCATAAGGGTGAAAAACGTATTTTTTCTTGTTTTTTTGCTGGGGGGGAGCTCCCCTGCACCTCCCAAACTTATATATATCAACTCTACAGCTGCACCAACTTGAAGAAGGGAGAAATCTCCCTAAAAAGTTAATTATTGCCAGAGCTCTATTAGCAATTACACCTGCAATGATTTCCTATGGAGAAAATCCACCTTTTTTTTTTTTTTTTTTTTTTTTTTTGCAAGCTACTGATGCTTGTGCAATTTCTGCTCATGACTGTGTAGGAAAGTCAATGCTGTTATTTATGAAAACAAAATCTGCTTGTATACCTTGTATTTCCCCATATAGCGGTTATCATCATCGCCATCTTCATCATCTATGGCTTTCCCACGGTACAAGGGGAACGTGTACAACCAGTCTTCAAACTCATCAAACTGCTTCTCCAGTTCTGACCTATAGATCTGACAAGAAATGTTGTTGTCAGTATTGAGTAGTTTTTTTAAATAAACAAAATAAAAATACCAACATGCATTTTCTTCATACTGGTCTACACATCATTTGTATGAAAAGTGCTCAAAGGTAGCAGTTTAAGATCAGATTCTGCATGTTATTTTTCTTCTTAGGTACGATGCATCCATTATGTATTTCTTATCAAATATTGTTTTATCGGCAAAGTTTTAAATTAAAAAAATGAAACCATTGTACAGTTAGAAGCATAATTATATACAATGAGCTACAACCATAAATAAAAACTATATATACAATATGCACAGGTTAAATAGAATGGCAAACTTAGCACATAACAGAACCTTTTTCATTGTTCTTGACATAAGTCCAAACATTAGAAACATATAAAACCCAATTTATCAGGATCAATGCTATGATATGGTCAGAAATACATAATGGATGAACACACAAATTAATGCACAGCTCTAGTACAGCACTACCACTGATCTAAATTTATCCTGATGAGCTCAGCTGCAACTTTTCAGTCAGTGAGGGCATGACCTGAAACTTTCAACAATACATCATTAAAGGGTTAATAAAACAGGGGTTCCAATCAGTTTGTCGAACCTTCACCAGTTCAAACACTATATGTTCAAACTGTGAAGTTCGAAAACTGTTTATTACGAAGCCGCGGAACACTGAATTCTTTCCGAGGGAAAGAATTCAGTGGGCCGTTTCTGTGGCTTCGCGATTTTAAGCACTGCGGTGGAAAGTTACGTGTCAGGTTCAGGTACGTGTGCGATTGTGCAGATGTTAGGGTTAGGGTGTGGGTGAGGTGGGTGTGCGATAGTGACAGACTTTAGGGTTAGGGCGGGATAGGTGAGTCAGGGTTAGGGTTAGGGCACGGGTCAAGTGAGTGTGCGATAGTGACGGACCTTAGGGTTAGGGTTTGGGTTAAGGTAAGTGGATAGATAGTAGTGTATGTACAGTATAGTGTAGGGTTAGATGTAGGATTTTAAGTGTATGTATGTGGATTGCTGTTTTTTTGGTGTGCTTGTGTTGTGTGTGTGTTTCTTGGAACATTGATTTTTTTCCCTGGGAAAAAAAATCGCTGTTCTAAGCCTTCAATGATTTTGCACTTTGAGGTTAGAAGTTCGAACTTATGGTGTTCGAACGTCTGCCATTTCGTCGATGTGATATAGACCCATAAAACAGTACAGCAACAGTATATTGTGTGCATTGCTCAAATAAAAAACTCAGCCACATTCTTAAGAGTCCCATGGTGCAATGCATGGATATAGTACAGAATTTAGTCACACTCCTAATAGTCCCATGTGCATGTATGGCCCTAGTGCAGCACTTAGCCACATTTCTAAGAGTCCCATGTGAGGCAGGCTTGCTGTTTTGCTAAAAGTATCTTCCTTTCAAAGTGGAGCAAGGACAAGACATTGTAAAGGATATACAGGCAAAATGAAGTGACATGGCTTGGTTCACTGGCACAAAAAGCACTAGACACGTACATGTCATACATAGAAGTATATGCAGTCCATGCAGAAACATCTTATATCAACAGGAAGCCCCCTGCTCAACTTACTAATACATTTCAACCCTGACATTAACCCTGCCCCTAACCCCAGTCCTGCACCTGACCTTAGAAAAGCTCTAATACTACCACTATTCCAACAATGTGTGGTTGGAATTAGTGGCAGTGTTAATGGATTAGAAGAAGAAAGTGTGTTACTCTTTCAGTCTGTTCAGGTTCAGTATTTTAAATGTTTGATGTACTTAATTCAATTTTTAGTAGTTTGACTTTTTGTACTTATATAATTGGCATTTGGTTGACAGTAAAATATTTGTAATATTTTCATGAAACACCGTTACATTAACAAACTGCAGTGCAATGAGCAAGATCACCAAACCGTGGGGATTAGGAATTGCCTCTTTTCCCTACTGTTGTGTGATCTTGAAGTTAGTATACAGATGTGTGGGTGTGGGTGCAGGGGATCTTACCCCCTGCAAAAACACTATTTTATTATGCTTTAGTGTACATACAGTGATAACAAATGAAAAAAAAAACAAACAACAGAAATAAATAAATAAATACTGAGCTGTGTCCACAGGACAAGCATGAACAAACACATAAAACAAAACAACAAATGCACCCAGTATAAGGCATGGTATACCACAAAGTAGCCATCTGCCTTTGTTTCTTTAATTATCTGAAATGTCATTAGAATGACTAAAAACCACATAAAACATTGCTTAAATACATACATGACAATACCAACAATCAATAACAGTCCTTTCCAACATATAATTTTAAAAACGTTAATTATGTAATAAAAAGCATTAACATAAAAAAACACACATTAATATTTAAAATGCATTCCATTTGCAAATCTTTACATAACAAATAATTTTATTTACTCTCTGAACATTTTCAGTTTTAACAAATTCTTTATGGTTGTGTTCATTGAGTCAGACTTTTTTCAGCAGTATTCAACCTTAGATGCTTGCTCCAATCCCCCTTACAGTGAAATATAATAATACATGGTACAGTATCAACACTGCCCTTTTTTCATCACCACTAACTCTCTCAATCACATAGAATGCAAGCTTTTTAAAATTACTGCTTTCATTTGAATGTCTATACAATGTACTGGTGTTACCCTTATTCTTACTAGCTTGTATATGTTCATGTAGTCTTTGACATAATTTCATTTTAGATTTTTGTATATAATATTCAGTACAGGTGATGCAGATAACTATATACAATACACCATTTGAAATACAAATAAACCAGCAACTAGGTCTAGGACTTTTTCCAACAGACATTATAAAATATTAGCTCACTTATTTATGATCTGCTATATATATAAAACCACAAGAAACAATTACACTGGTCCATGTGTTAATGTCATCCCAATGGCCATTTTCCTAAAGCATTGTTATAGTTTTATTACTTTTGCCAACAAAAATAGGAGCCTCTCCAAATTCTCTATGCATTTCTGGATTTCCCCAAATTACTTTCTAGCTACTCCTAATAACTTTTGCAATTTTGCAAGAGTCCTCTGTACAAATAAAAGAGTAGGCTAAATTGTAATTCTTCTTATTCATAAATTCAACGCATTTTCACTTTTTTCTTTTATCATGCACTTGTTTCAAAATATTGAACTAATTTTTTTTGTATAACATCTTTCCAAAACCATGTTACGTAACTTTTGCCATATCTAACTCAAAATCATCATCTGATGTAGTTAACCTAGACAGTCTTTTTGTCTGCTAATTAATAATGCTATTCTGTATGTAATAGGGATTTCCACCTGCACTGTATAGATAAGAATTGGAAAGGGTAGGCTTCCTATGTATCCTAGATTGCCTTGATATTACCCCAAGCTTCTCCAGTTTTCCTAGCAGCTGTCTGTTTAGAACTGATTGAAAACCATGTCAATATTTATATCAAATCTAAATACTAAGTACTAAAGCCAATAAGATCAGTGTTTTAATTTTTTTAAACTGGGTTTAAAAACACCATGGCATTTAAACCAGAATATATTTTGCATCTAATTCTAATATCCATCTTAACTCCATAATATCAGTGTACATTTTAATATCTCCTTCACTTTGGTTGTTTTCTATAAGGGACAATACTTGAAATTTAAATTGATGATTCCCAGCAAAACCGAAAACGTTTTGTGAATGCATTTGTGGGTTTCCTATCATCTCTATCAGAAAAATGCTCGCTCATTCACTCTTTTAAAGGGCAATTCATTTTCCACATATGGAATGCTCGGCACAGCTGACAACTAGCTAGATATACTATATTTTTGCTATTAAAATCTTCATAGTATTTAAATACATACTTCTTGCCTGTTTTATTTATATATGTGCAGAATTTACAATTTAGAAAGGGAAAGGTAGCAATACTGGTACTTTGCATAATACTTAAAGAAGGCTATTTATAGCATAGGTTCATAGGTTCATAGGTTCATAGGTTCATACTAGGCTATCTGCCCAAGGGCATTTATAAGCCTAGCCCATAGTTATGTGGCTTTTGCCACCCCTTTAGTTTGAATAAAAACTATGCCTATCATTTTTCTGTGCCTCTGTCAAGCAGTGACACTGAAGTAATCCCTGGGGTATATCTGCAATCTCCCATCCATTGGTCAAGATTCCTCTTGAACAAGGCCAGCGAGGTGCTCTGCCTCACATGTACCGGGATATTGTTCCACAGCATAGGGAGTCTCTGGGTGATGAATCTGTCCCTCCAGCACATTCTATTTATAACCGTGTCAAGGTTTAAGTCTCCCGCCCTTGTGGTTCTGAGGGATCTAGATTTTTTGAGGTGAAGCAAATTCATCAAATCTGGGTTTGACATGGCCTTATATGTCAGGCACAGGTCACCTCTGAGCAAGCGGTATGAGACTGAATAGAGCTGGAGTTCTTTCAGTCGGGCAGCATAAGACATATTTTTGAGACCCTTTATCCTTTTGGTGAGGAACTTTTGGAGCCTTTCAAGCTGCAGCAGGTGTCTGGTCAGATACATTCCGAATGGGACATTGTACTCAATCATAGGTCTAATGAGTGATGAGTACAGGGGGACGATGACCTCCCTTGATCTAGATGTGAATCCCTTCATGATCTGGTGGGCGATATAGAAGGTTTTCCTAACTACTTTAGCAACATGAGTGTCAAACGAAAGGCTACTGTCAACTTGGGTCCCCAGATCCCTGATGACTTTTTCTGTGCTCAGTGGATTGCCACCTATATGGTAGCTAGGGGTAACCTTGTTTTTCCCAAAGGGTATGACTATGCATTTTTTGGCGTTTAACTTCAGGCCATGGCTCTGGCACCAGTTATCCGTTTCTGTGAGGCCCTTCTGGAGGATATCTGTGTCAGATGTGTTTTCGACTATGGCACCCAGTTTGCAGTCATCTGCAAACTTTGTCAGCCATAACCCTCCTGTGTTTGCTTGTACTTCAGAAAAGTAGATGCCGAACAAGAGTGGACCCAGGACTGAGCCCTGTGGGACACCACTTGTGACAGGCTTTGAGTCTGACATGGCTCCAGCAACTCTGACCCTGTGGGTTCTGTCACTTAGCCAGTTTGCAACCCATCTTGTGATGTATGGGTTTACATTCAAGCTGATGAGTTTTTCGATGATACCTGAGTGGGGTATTGTGTGAAGGCCTTTGCCAGGTCGAGGTAGGCTGTATGGACTGCCTTTCCCTCATCAATGGCCTTGGTGACTGTCTCGAAAAAGTCAACCAAGTTTAAGAGGCAGGATCTGCCTTTGACAAAGCCAAACTGGGTTGGATCCAAAGTCTGCAAGTTCCCTATGTCTTTATTTATGAGTTCCATTATGATCCTCTCCATGGCTTTGCAGATAAGGCTTGTCAAGCTAATGGGGTGGTAATTTCCAGGGTCTGTGGAGGCACCACCCTTATGAAGTGGGACCACAGTCCGTCGCCACTCCTTGGAGTGCGTATCCTGAGGTGAGGCTAAGATTAAACAGCTGTCCTAACTGTGGGTTTAATTCCTCGTTGAGTTCATGAAGCACACAGCCGGGGACACCATCTGGTCCCATGGATGCTGTGTTTTTGCCTTAGTGAGGGCAGTTCTCACCTGGGCGTTCGAGATGTTTGGGGGCTACAATCCTCTGGAATAGATATCTCTCCTTTTGGGGGAGTTTGCACTGAACCTGTCAGCCAGTATGTTAGCAATGTGTGTAGGTTCAGTAATTTTTACATCATTTTGAACTAATTCTGAGCATATCTGGGAGTTTCCTCCTAGGTTTCTAACATAGCTAAAGAAGGCCTTATGATTGTCTTTAGAGACCTTGGCGATTTTTGTCTCAAAATTTGCCTTGGATGATTTTATGAGAGCTCTTAGTTTTTTACTTATAATGATCAAAGGTGTCTTACCTTTCAAGGATTTTGCTCTATCTTGTAGTAGCTTCCTCCTTTTGTTGTAGAGCTTGTTTATGGCTGGGGTCCACCAGACTGGGCGCTTGCCTTTGGTACAGAGAGTCTTAGTTTTGTTTGGGATTGCCTGATCCATGCAGTCCTGTAGGTGCTGGTAGAAGGCATTTGTAAGTGATTCAGCGGTTTGAGTAATGTTTACCACTGGCTCAGGGGCCTTAAAGGAGACCACACTAGTTTTTAGAAGTGTGAAATCGGCTTTTGAGAAGTTTTTCACTGTGGTTTTTTTTGTTTCAGGTGGGGGCGGGATGAGGACCTCCAGCGAGATTAGTTTATGATCTGATCTCACCAGTGAGGGGTATACTTCCGGTGTTGAACATTTTGATCCCATGTTCGTGATGATGAGATCAAGTATGTTTTCTCCTCTTGTGGGGATGGTGACTAGAATAAAATGTTCCTCAAATTTTTCTGTTCTTATAAATAAATTTAGTTTTTTTTACCCACTGCACTTTTTAACTTGTCATCTACAGTTAGAATTCCACAATCTTTATGTATAATATCACAAAGATGTTTGGTATCTCTAGTATATTTCTTTACTTATTTAATAGTTGTTTACCAGGAAAGTCCGACTTGGAACAAAGCCAATTTTCAGCAGAAGCCCTGGAGAGAAATGCTCCAGATACACGTCTTTAAAATATGTAAGTGAAACACTTAGTATGTCTCCCTTTTTTCATATAGCACATTCTTGTCTAGTGTCATCAACTTTTTTACTCCCATCAAAATACAGTTTAGCTTAATTTATTCTTTCATTCAATACCATCTCTTTATTTGGATTAATTTAATTGTGGCTGTAGCCTTTATCAATAAAATCTTTCATGGTAAGTTCAAAATTTTTCTTTTCTGTTAATCTAGAAGCGTACATAGTCAGACTTTGTGTCATTTTTTGAAAAATATGACATGGGTGCATTCTTTATGCATGTAAACACGAATTCCTTTTGCATAGCTTCTTATAAATTTGTGTTTGTATTATTCTAGTTGCTGTTTTATAAATTCTAACATCCAGGAATTCAATATAGTCAACTGAATACTTATCACATTTAAGAAACGAGGTCGTATTCCCCATAAAACTATGTAACAAATCTAACATGGAGATGCCACCACTCCATATCAAAAATATAACATCCACAAAATGAGCATAATAAAATACAAGCTGTAAAAATATGCATGAATTAAATAAAAAAGTAATTTCCCATTCAATTAATACAAAGTTGGCTTATGTATTTGCATAAGGGGTGTCCATGACAACTCGGTTCATTTGTTTATAGTAAACACCAAAGACATTCCCCAGGATTTAATAAAATCCATGTAGGCACAGTATAGAGCATACATGGAATGTATCCATGTACACGGCCATAGCTCCTCCTCAGCAGCGAGCCATGCATATTAATGATGGTGTGCTGCTGAGGGAGAGTCAAGGAACACGAATATTGAATCAATGTAGGGAGAGGTGTAGCGTCTAACTGTGACTGCAGATGAATCTGAGGCTCAATGCAATGGTCCCCGCCATTGTAGTAAAGTTGTGAAGTGTGTCAAGTGTGTAATATGCCATTTTAATTATGTAGTATGTGTCCCCTTTTTTATTTTTTTTACAACAGACCTGCAGTCACAGCTAGTGGATTCTACTCCCATGCCTGCCAACTAAGCTATGACGGCTATCTAGTTTAATTACTGTACACAAACATGCCTCTCATGTGTCACAATTTCTCGTAATGTAATTAAAACTGACTAATCCATCTGTTACATGATTTCCAGATAAATTATTACCTGGAATGCAATGTATTACCAAATCCATTTACATTTATTAAATAGTTAGTTATATAAGTCCACATTATGTGAAACCATTCTGTGTAGTTCTGTACCTGCATGTGTTAGTGCTTGGCCCTTACTGTCCCATGCTATCAGCTTGAGAGGTATGTACATGCTACAACAGCTATAGGAGAATTGTAGTCACTGTAATCACAACTGTCAGTACACACCTGTATAAGTATGTATGTCCACTGTTGTCAGGGATATCATCTCTCTCTCTCTCTCTCTCTCTCTCTCTCTCTCACTCTCTCACCATTCCTTATCTTAATTTATTCATTATTGTAATGTATTATTATGATTTAATATTAACATAATTTGTTAAACTAACTATATTTTGGAAAATGTGGTTGATTATTGTTATGTTTTATTATGATTCAATATTAACATATTTTGTTAAACTAATTGTTTTGTTGGCCTTATGGTTTACTTCATATTGGCATGCTGTTACCATGTTGACTGTTAATGTTGTGTTTTACATAATATACATAATATATATTTGGATTAATAACTATGATGTTCCATTCTGTTAATACTAACAATGGTTTGGTTGTTATTAACCATAACTTATTGCTTTCCTCATTTACCACAGCACATCAAGGTAGGCCAGCTCCAGTTGATCCCCCTACCTTGCCTTAACTGGCTGTGGCACTGGGTCCCAGCACACCTGGGACCCAGAACGGTGGTGCTCCCTCTGCTGCCCCTGCACTACCTGCTGTGTTGGGTATTACCCCTCCCAAGGGGACAGGGCCCAGTCCCCCTCTGGAGAGCGGTGGCAGGGGGAGAGTAGTCAGCTAGGATGAGCTACCAGTCCTGGTGTGCAGGATAGTCCACTGTGGCTATGACCATCACCTGTGCCGGATTGGGGGCATGCTGGCCAACCTGGAGGGGCAGCCTCACCCTGGTGCCCAGCCTGCAGCACAGCCACCCTGGGGGCAGTAAAGTAGCAGTGCCAACAGTCCCATAGGTGGGACATGAGTCACTCTGCTGCCATCTGGAGGCACATGGGACTCGAATTCGACAGCACCCTCCCTATCCAAGGTGTTCACCCCCTCATCTGTCACACACCACCCCTGTCTGCTGTCTTGTCTGTTTGCAAATGCATCCTCACCTACCCAGCTTAACTCCTCCACACGTACCTATGTCCCTTCCCCAACATTTCATGCTAAACTTAAAAAAAAAAGATGGGCACCTGTCCCCCCAAAAATATTGTCACATACATAGCTCTCCATTTCACACCTGTGTCTACTGGACACATGCAATTTGGTCCAATTAGCTTGACAATGCACTTATGTTGTCATCACCCTTCTTTCTGGGGGTGACAGTAGAAAATTTTATAAAGTGCACAGTTGTTGCTGTTGAAGAAATGGATAGCTGTGGTTACACCCTTCCTGCACAATCCTACCTCCATTTCATTATGTTTGCCCCTGCTTACCCCCATTTCACCACTTTCCTACCTCCCCTTTTTTCTTTTCTTTATATTTTGTAGAGCAGCACTGCATGATACACTGCATCGTGCATCTTCACTTAGCTCAACTAAATAGAGCTATAATGACTATATATTTTTTTACATTGTATGACACTATTACAAAATAAACACATCTACCTTGTTTTGAACCCAAGCCCATCACACCTAGAATGCACTGCATTAACCCACCATGCAACACAGCTCTTTATTAATACAGATGGTTTAAAGAAAACATACTTTATTGCCAGTTACCCTCATTAGGTGTGTTTCAGCAGAGCTGTGCACTGCACCTCACAAACTGAAATTAAAAGTAATGGCCTAAATGGGAGTGTACTTTGGACTGTGGTGCAATAGTACACCACTAGACAGCCAAAGACATGGTTATGGATGTATGTGAGGCCTGTGATAGCAGGTAAATGTGTTCTTTTATCAGCAACATGTAGAAAGACACCTGTCAAGGCATCAATGGCAAAGTACATATACAACTGGGACCCTGGTGCAGTAATACAGCCAATATAAAGCCATGCACATATTGATAAATGTGGAAAATGTTTGTCTCAGCTTGTATGTGTACACATATATCTTGCAAATACACCTGCTCTAGCAGTGACTTAGTAGCTCAGTATATTAAGTGCCTTGCATACAGTACATTTTACCACTCACAGTCCTGGGTTCAAAGCCAGTCTTACATTGCATTTCAAGTACATTATTGTGAAGACATGCACTCTTTATCCACACAAAGCATTGCAAGTGTAATAACTGAAAGGCATAGGCTTGCAGGTAGGAACACACTTCACATATCTGTATAGCATGCATACGTATATGTTGCCTAGTGTGTTACTGACACAGTTGCCTAACATACGTTCCATAAACACATGCCATACTTGGAGGGCAAATGGTATCCCCACCCTGGCTCTGCCTCTACAACAAGGCTGACACAGCTGACACAGGTACACCTAAGCTTGTCATCCCCCAAAGTGTTTACACCCTCTGCCTATGTCTATTACCTGCAGCAGCAGCTGCAGCCTAGGGCACACACAGCTGTATGTAATGGTTTCTGCTACAGACAGACCTACCCTCTGTGACAATGTACTCTCCTCACCCCAGCAGTGTCCAACTCAATGCGAAGAAAGGGGCCCTGGTCTACATGAAACCTGTATATATTGCACAGTGGTTGCATGTCATTGCCTAATGACAGTGCAATTCAGCTGTTTAGGCTGCAATTAACATATCAGAGACACAAACTGGTTTACAGGAAATTACCTGCTAATGAGCAGCATGTTAAAACTGCAAGCAGCTGGCTATGGGGAAACAGTCTGTATGGAACCTTCTCACACAGAGCATGTCTTTGTGAAACTGTATAGTACTGCATACTGTACAGTACTGCATTCTAGCAGGCATGTAACTGTTTTTTGTGTATAACAGCATTCAGATGGGAGGACAGAGGTATGTGGAATAGGGATTACAGCAGTAAACCAGTCTTAGGCCTGTGTCAATGACATATTAGTGATACCCTGCTGACTTACACCTACAGGGAACGTCCAATGCATCAGGGTGGCATTGTCTTTTGTCAGTGCGGCACTCTGGTGTTGTCTGACTGTCCCTATATAGTGGTTGTTATAGCATATTGCTATTTCTCTGGCACTACTTCTATAGCATATTATTGTGTGGTTGGCCGTGACACACCACAGTGGACTGGAGTGTTGGGTGTATGATCATACAGCAAAAGCTGTCATGGCACACAGGAAAATACCTCAGTAATGGCACTGTCTCGGCTGTATCTAAACATGTAGTATGTTGTCACACTGTGGGTTATGACATGTGTAAGCAAGCAGTGGTTAGTGCCAGCCATTTTGCACTTGCTGTAGCTGTACATAGTGGATGTCCATGTATATGATCCTGTAATGTGTTTCCCTTTTATTGCCTTTCAGGACTAATGTATCTTAGAAGACATGCCCCCTTCTCAGATGCTGAGAATGAACTGATACTTGAAGGACTAAGGCAGCATCACCACATACTCCTATCCAGGGGGAGGCATAACAGAGAACAGCGGGCTGCATTGTGGGCAGACCTTGTCTGGGATGTGAATGCCCGTGGCCACCAGGACAAGACATATGAGCAGGTTCAACACTGCACTACTGACATGGTGAATGTTGCATGATGAAGGGCAGTTAATGAAGCCAAGTATCATGCTGTCACTAGTGGATGCCCTGCAGTGGAACAACCACTCACTGCCACTGAGAAATTCCTGGTGAACCTAGGGACACACGACAGCTCCCAGGCATCCATCACACCATACATCACTGAAGTGGGTGCCACAATGTCCACAGCAGAGAAGCATGCAGGTAAGCTTATTGTGATCACCACTGTAATATAGTAGCAGTCATTTTGTCAGGCTGTACATATCTTTACATGGGTGTCAAGTCTAAGTGCTTTGGGGAGGGGTTTAAGCTCCATTGTACACTCATACTCAGAATGTTACCAATAGATCAAATAACACAGTAGCTACTGTAAATGTGAGATATATGCAGGTATTACCTTGCTGTGCTGCAATATGCAGTGGTACTGAAATTACCTCACCCTCACCTTTTCACCTTTTTACAAGTCTGTTAGGTGTTGTCTCAGGCCATGGTCCTGCTCCTGGTAAGCTTGATACTGTATTGTTATGGAACATATCTATGCTATTAAAGTTAAGGGCTAGAATAATGGCCTATGTACAATTATTGTTGAGTGTAACCAGAATAGATTGTTTGTGTGTTCCAGTCTGGAACATGTACCTAAGGTTCCTAGAGTGGTTAATCACACTTCTGTAGTTGAATGAACAGAAACAGTTGTGCAGTTATAGTTAGGAGTGAATATGCCTCCTGGGTTACATGGGGCAATTAATCCAATATGCCTTCTAAAAACAGAAAGGTTGATGGTGCAAAACTTATGCACTGAAACATGTATGTCTATATATTTATTAAGATAGGTGTACTGGGTATTAAGTGTTTTTATCAAGTATAATGTCATATTGCATAACTAAAAGGTAAATTATACTGGCCACGTTTCATGTGATTTACCTGATATGCTTGTTATAAAGGCCTTGAGTGGAATATATATTTTGTTGTGAGGAAGTCTGTTGTGCATGAGAGCAGAGATGAGAAGATGTGAGACTGGTTATGCAGTTGTGGATCCCCATTATTATGAGTCTTTGTGAATTTTCCATACATAATAGTGCAGGCATAATATACTGCTTTTGTTTTGGTTCCCACAGGTGATGGATGGGGCTGGGAACTGTCCCCCACACAACCTGATGTCAATGTCTCTTCAGACTCTGATGATGATGGTGGCCACAATGAGGCACAGGTCAGGTTACTGGGGACTGAATCTGTCCCAGAGGTTGACATCCCTCTTCTGCTCTCATTGTCAATGCACATAGTCAGTATGCCCACACATACCCAGTCCTCAGAGGCCACAGATATTGGACAATCAGAGGGTGGTGACATTGAACAGGGTAGTGTGGCAACTATGGCTTCAGTGAGTGTAGACACTGGCCACAGCCAGACAGCTGGCAAGATCACACACAGGCGGATTGACAGGGGTGCTCAGAGGAGGACTGCTGACAATCCACAACTTGTTGCAGGTGTCACATCATGGGTCACTTTGAGCATGTTTTAGGCCATCATGGAGGCACTGGCACATTCTGAATGGAACATCAGACATATTCTTAGGGTTATGGATGCAGCATAGTCTGACATCCGTGGCTACTTTCACCACATTGGGGAAACCATGAATTGGTTCACTGATGCAGTGGACAGATGGTGGGCTGAGACAGTGTCTGTCTTGGACCACACATTGTCTGTGCTGGAACATGTGGCTGGAGTAGGGTGTCAGACCCATGAATGTAGGTCAGCAACACCATCTGCTGAGCGTCCACTTGGCCATGCACAGTTACCCTCCTGTAGTAGCAGTACATCCAGTGCTACAGAGGGGAGTGTGCTATCCACACCATGATGTGGCAGGCCATGAGCTCATGGTCCTGGGTGTTCTCATGAGGGACACGGTCCCTGCAAATAGCAGTCACCGTCAGATACTAGCACCGCCTCTGACCTTCGGCAAGGTGGTGCCAGTGCAGCTCCTGGCTGAGCCAGTTCCCATGCTCAGGTCTGGAGATGGTGAACTGACAACTCTAAAACCATAAAGGTCCAGCACAAAGAGATTGATAACTCAGAAATATTTTATTGTGGTAGCTCAAAAACAAAAAGCAGCATACCGGTTTCAGCAACAGCCTTCCTCAGTGCGTAGTAACAACACAAGTAACCAAACCCTTAAATCAGAAAGCATCATTAGCATTCAAGAATACCATTGGTTGGTGAAAAAACTAAGACAACTCATTAAGGGCAGGTTTAAACAAACCCCCCAGCCAAATAATCCAACCTGATTCCTTGTTATTTAATAAAGTGTGCCAACCAACTTTAGAAAAACAGTGGCCCTGGACCTTATCATAACTATAAATGTAAACTTGGCTGTTTTATGAATTAATGTGTGCTTAAACAAAGCATTTGTAGCTCTCCTGTTCCTGATCCCACTGAGGTATTCAGAAATTCAAATCCTCAGTGTTCTGGACGTTTGTCCTACATAAAACGCCAAACAGGAACAGGTAGCCAAATAAACAATCCATTCGGTACTGCAATTACCATAACACAAAATGTCATAGACCTTAGGGGTATTAGAGCTGGTAAATGTCTTGGTTTTGAATATATGGGGGCATGTTGAACAATGTCCACAAGGTACACAACCCCTAACCTTATTCCTAAATATAGTGGATTGTTGTAGTGAAGGCGGAACCATACGTTTATAATGACTAAGATGAGACCCCAAAGTGGGTCTTCTACAGAAAGAAAAGGAGCATGTAGAGGGAAGAATTTCATTAAGCTTAACATTGGCTTTTAAAATATCCCAATGATGGTTAATAATGTGTTTGAATGTTTGAATATTTCGTGCAAAGGTCGTAACCAATCGGATGGGCTGTTGTGTATCTTTGTCAGCATCCGACTGTTTGTATTGTAACAAGTCAGATCTAGATTGCTGCCTAGCAAAGTCCCTGGCCTGACAGATATGTCATTACTGTATCCCCTCTGGGTAAATTGGGTTTGTAGATCTTGCTCATAATGGGCATAAGAATCCTGTGAGGAACAAATGCAAAGCATTCTTAAAAACTGTGACTTGTGTATATTGCGGATGATGTGTCGGGGGTGATGACTGTGAGCATGCAGGAGAGTGTTGTACTGAGAATATTTGTGAAAAACCTCTGTTTGTAATGTGTGATCTGTATCTCTGGTGATAGTAACATCTAGAAAAGTAATGGAGTCCTTATGAGCATTCAAAGTAAATTGAATGCCCCATTTGTTCTGATTTAAATACTCCATGAATTCCTGCAAAAAGACAGACATCTATGACACTTCACACAATTTATATCTTGGGGACGCTACTTGGAGGATTGTTGGATGGTGTGGAGGGGGGAATACTGTCTTTTTGCAGGAATTTGTGGAGGCCTAGTGAATATTGAGGAACGCATACTATTGGACTGGGTATCTGTAATCCCATGCAGATGTTGAATCTGACCACATCACCCACCATATTTCCTTGCATAACAGTGGAAGATCTATACATATGATACCTTATTATAGTAATCCTTACAATTAGTGTGTAGGTTAGAGACTTACCTTGCTAACGCAGCAGTTGACAGAACTGTAGTTCAGGGCTGACTCTTTGTGATACAAGCAGTACATAGCCAATACATGGATAAGTACAGGTTGTGTGGGCTGCCTGGCATCAACTATTTTAATAAATGCATGTGCATAGCAGTGAGGTGTTGGTCCCTAGAGCCCTAGGTTGCCAGTGAATGTGCTATGCATTGTCTCTTAGCCAAAGCCAGGGTGTACTGGGCACACCTACATCTGCCTAAAGGGACATCATCCAGGGGTTCCTCCTCTAAATGCTCCTGTAAGTGTGGCTGTTGTGACCTAACCAGTAGTGAGGGCTGTGTATCCCTTCCTTTTGCTGATCCTGCTGCAGCTGTTTCTGCAGGATCATATTGTGTAGCATGGCACATACTGTGAATATATGTGCACATGTGGCTAAAGAGTACTGCAGGGCTCCACCAGACATATCGATGCAGTGGAACAGTGACTTGAGCAGCCCAAACACATGCTCTGTGATGTTCCTAGTTTATGCATGTGCCTCATTATGGCATTCTTCTGTGGGTGTGTGTGTATTTCTGATGGGTGTCATCATCCACAGCTCCAATGCGTAGCCAAACTAGTAAATGGCCATGTGGGATGTCCCCCCCTAGCAAACATCTAGTACAGCTCTGATGGATGCCAGATATGAGAGTCATGATAGCTGCCAGGGCTGCCAGCACACACATTCATGATAATGCCCTGGGCACTGCATACAACCTGGCAGTTGGAGTGGTACCCCTTGCAGTTGATGTCTATTCTACCCTCCTCACCAGGTTGTGCCTTGATGTGTACATGGGTGCAATCTATGACTCCCAGTACCTCAGGGTAGTGTCTACAGGTCTATATTATATCATCAAATGCTTAATAAAGCAAATGATGAATAATCAAATCCATGTAAGCGAAAGCTTACAATCTCAAAAGCTCAGAACAGTGATTTTTTTCCAAGGAAAAAAATCACTATTCCAAAAAAAAAAAGAAAAAAAATTTGAAATAATACATAAAGTGGGGGCTTTCGCCCCCCCACACACCCCCAATGTGGGGGTCTGTACCCCCCACACACACCCTACTTAAATATACCAACTCCGAGATCATACCACAGTGCTGAAAATGGCAAAGTAATGAAAGCGGCCAAGTGAATTCTTTTCCTGGGAAAGAATTTGTTTAAAGCCGCTTTGCTATTTTGCCTTTTCATTGTTTTATGTTCAACCTAGATGCATTTGATATAATGCATCTTTGGTCGTTAATAGGAACCCATGTCTACATGGTAGAAGTGTTGCATATTGTTGGGCCTTGCCTCAGGGGTGAGGGGAAATAAATGTTCTCACTGGCATGTGGTAGCATGGCATCCAGGAACTGGTGGAGTACCCTGGATGCTGATGCCTGTGAGACCCCCATCATGTCCCCAGTTGGTCTTCGGAAGGTACCTGTGGTTATTATCCTAAGGGCTTTGTTTCCACTGGGATGGTTTACCCTCTGTTGGCCCTGGGTCTGAGATGAGGGCAGTAGAGCTCAGTGCGTTCTTGTAGTATGTCCCTATCCACTGTCTAGCACTCTACAATCTCCAGCTCATGTAGCTCCTGGAAGGTTGGCCTGGCACTGAATGCTTTTTTCCTTTTCTGCCTATGCATATTGTCAGCAGCAGCAGCATTGTCTTCATCATCTAGCATATAGAGATGTAGGAGACCTGCAGCAGTCCTTAGCATTCTATCAGTTAAAATTCCCAAGTCTGTACTCCAATGGTGCAGAGTACGAGGGAAGAATCAGTATGTAGGGTTTATGCATACTTTATAGTGCTCTGCTGTAGGTGCTGCCTATGTAATTGGCTACCTATGATGCACTGCACCTGCCTAGTATATAATTGACTTCATTTAATGGCCCTAGTTTATGTTAAACAAGGATCAACAATAATTAATACATCATTGGCCTTTTAGATACTCTCAGCACAGCAGTACGTTGCGCAACATGCAGAAACACGTGCCCTGTAGGTAAGCAATGCTTAGCAGTCAATGGACACACTCCCCCAGACTTCCATGCTCAGCACAGTGGCACACTGTGCAAACACATGGAAACATGTGCCTCATAGCGAAATAGAAATTAGAAACCAGTGTACACCCCCATCCCCAGACTTGCACACTCAGCATGGCACTGCACCACACAAACAGGCACATCTGTGCTCCAATAAGCTCATAGGTTTGTGGACACACCCTCTCTTAATGTTAGCTACCAACTCTGTAGACACCAGCATGTTTTTCTGCCTACACGGAAGGGATCTGAGGACACAATTGCCCCATTATGCTATTCAGTAACTCCACCTCATTTGCACAGGGTTCCGTGCTCACACCCTGGATACTACATGCTTCCAAGCCCTGCCACATTAACAACAGCACCAATGCATCACTGTAAATACTGCACACAGGGTTCTGTAATACATTTCTGTCTCATTATATTAATTTTGCATTTTTCCACATTTTTTTAATATTTTTTTATATATAAGGCATGTTTGCGCACAGCGAGGGGCTGCACATTCATGCCCAGATTATTAAAAAATATATTTATTTTAATATATTTAATGTAACTTTTGAGACACACATAGGATACTTTCACTCATAGCTGTGTGTGCTATACCATTTCAGTCCATCTATCTGCATTTTTACAGTCCCTTTTGACTTTTCACAGTCCTGTACATGGGATTTTTCCATGTACACTACGGACACTGACACGGGGTCTGCAGGGCTGCCTATCTGCTTGCTGGATCAGTCTAACTGCCTTATTTGCATGAAATACACTTGCTTATGAGGTGATTTGCATGCCAAGGAACTTCCTGTGTTGGGACACTGGATCGCAAACCTGCTTACTTTCGTGTAAGTACAGTGGCACGATGCCTACATGGTAAAAAAGACCATGTAGGCTTTATCCATAAGAATACATATCACATTTTATTTTTTTTGTGTCTAAATTGCTACAGCTAGACAGATATGCCCTTATAAATTCAACCCCTTCATTATTTGGGATACTAGTAAAAAGAGAAACTACATCAAAAGTAACAAAATAAATTTCTCATTTACAATTTTGTTATACCATTCAAATAAACTCTGTAAAAATGTTTGCTGTCGGCACTCTATAATTTTTAGAACATGTTTTTTTTAAGTTCTTTCTCCAAAAATACGTTGATTGTTTTTATTACCCAACCACATCTTGAGACTATTGGTCTCAGTGGTGGTCTTTCTTGATCTTTGTGAACCTTTAGTAAACCATATATGTTTGGTATAGTTTCATTCATATAAAAGTAATCAAATACTTCTAAACTAAGAGTGGTATTCATATTCAAATCATAAACATTAGCTTTTAAATTCTGCACTAACTTAGAAATTTGATACTTAGGGATCTCCATATAAATATTTATATCACTTAATATAACAATCATCAGTGCTGCATAACATTGTTTATCAAAAATCACTATCCCTCCCCTTTATTAACTTGTTTAATAATAATTTATTTTATTTATTTTATTTTACATTTGTTAACCGGGATGGTCCAGCTGGATACGTGTCCATTTTCAGCGGAGTCCCGGGGAGAAAAGCTCCAAAGTTACAAATTCAGATTAAGAAATAGACATTACAAATAGATGATCAACTAATAGAGGTTACATAAAAGAAGATTGTAGACATAGTACATAGAGATAGAAAGTTATAGGTGTAACAAAATAGACAATCCACTAAATTGTGGTTACAATACAAGTTGATTATAGACATAGTACATGCATTCTTCTGTGAGGCCAGAGGCATACTTTTCAATTGAAAATAGTGGTTGAAGATAACAATACTTAGAGTTGCAGTCATAAAGGATCTCATTGGTTAAATGAGGGGGAATGGCTGAGCAGAGTGTGTTGGAGGGAAGTGTGGGGTCTTAGTCAGGGTTGGTACAGGGGCATATCCAGTGTGACTTGAGGTGACTTTTAAGTTTATGTTTAAATATGGTTGGAGAAGACTCTATGGTAATGTCAGTAGGTAGTGAGTTCCAGTTTTTACCGACAGAGTTGGTGAAGAGGGAGTCGCCTGCAGCATGGTTGTATTTGATTGTAAGTACTAGGAGTTTGGTGGATGAGCGTAGTGGGTGATTATTACTGTAGGGGCAGATTATGTTTCTTAGGGCTGGGGTAGTGTCCGGTTGGTGGAGAATTTTATGGGCGACTTTGAGCTGGTTGAGCTGTAGGAGGTGGGGTAGTTCCAACCAGCCCAGGAGTTTCAGGTTCTGGCAGTGGTGGGTACGGTAGGGTGAGCTAGTAGCAAATCTGGTGATTTGGTTGTACCATGAAGACAGTTTTTTAAGATTGGTTTTATTCAGGTGGGAGAATAGAGGGGAGGCATAGAGAAGGGTAGATAGGAGGTGGGAGCAGGCAATTGTTATTCTAGCTTGCGGGGTGAGGAATGATTTGATCCTGAAGAGACTACCGAGTTTTTTATTGGTAGTTTTTATAGTTTGATTGATGTGTGCATCAAATCTGAGGTTGCAGTCGATCATGACGCCCAATAGTTTAGTTTGGGTAACTGAGGAGATGATGGTACCATTATTGGCTGTTATATTGAAGAGAGGTGAGGTGGTCCTGTATGCTGGGGTAAAGAGAAGTAACTTAGTTTTATTGGGATTTAGTATTAGGCGTTGGTTTAGTAGCCGATTTTCAACCTTGCTGAAGGTGCTTTGGGTTATTTCAGTAAGTTCTGCTGGGGTGGAGGCAGTGCAGATCAAGGTCGAGTCATCTGCATATTGGATGCAGGTAGACTCTGGTATGACTGTGCTAAGTTCATTTATAAAGATGGAGAACAGAAGGGGACCTAGTATTGAGCCCTGGGGTACTCCTAGTAGACAATATCTTCATTATCTTGTAATTTGCGTAAAGCTATTCATTCGTCTTTAGATAAATTATATTTTCTAGCTTTATGTTGCTTCAAAAAATTTTTCCTTATGTCAGTTTTGCATAAATCAGAAAAAGCTTGTGTTAAAGAAATCTGGAGGGATTAAAGGTACTCGTCTTTCTAAGTACATTTGTGTTAGTGCTACTATTAAAGAATATGTATTTCAGGTATTAAGCTTTACTCATGGTATTCTAAAGCACACTAGCCTGATTCCATAGAAAGGTGGAAGGCAGCCCATATAACTTCTGCATTGCATGCTCCCTTAGGGAAGCCAATTCCACATCAGCGTCCTTCCTTTTAATCCAGGTATCTATCCTCTGCTTACCCCATTCTGACCCCCCCACACACACAGCATGGTACCATCCCTTGCTTTCCTTCATAAAAACTAAAGAAAAATTTTCATTTTAATTCCTACTTTTTCTCAGTATTCCATGATCTCTCTTCCATCTTTACTCAGCTTGACCAGGCCTGTCTCTCTCTTCCTTCTTTCCTCTCTCTCTCTCTTTTTCTCCCCTTCTCTCTATATATATACATATATATATATATATATATATATATATATATATATATATATATTTGTTTATTTATGTGTAAAGAAACCTTTGCTCTCCTTTTTTGACCCCTTCTGCCAATGTCTTCTCAGTGTGCACCTTCTACTTGCCTGTTTGTACTAAGCTCTGTACGACTCTTCTATGATTGCACAATATCTTATGTATGTCATTTGCACTAATTGCTACCCCAATTTTCTATGTAACCACAGAGGCCTTCTCCTTTTCTCTCTTTATCAGGCCACCCCACTGTTATGATTAGAGCATCCTTCACCTATCCCCCATACTGCTTTGTTCCCTCAGTTTGTCTCTATGCAGTGCAGCTCTGACCCAAGCTCCTCATAATCCACTCCTCTAACTCCCTGTATCAGTGTCTTTGGCTTTTGTTCTTAACTTTCCACTGCCAGTCTACACCACATATTGGCTTGATCATTGTTGTCTAATGACACATTCAAGCCGGCATTCATGATCCCTCCACTGTATTTACAGCCATGTCAAGAATTCTGACCTTCCTGGTACAGGAAGGAAGCAGATAAATGTGGTGCTGTTGTCATTATGGACAAAACAAAATATCTATTTAACATGTATACTTTTTAAAGTAGCAACTAATGTTGATGTGAATAAATGTATTAGTAATATTAATATAGCAATTTTTGATTTGCAGGCAATGATTGATATAAATATTGAATTATTTAATTATTTTACTGTTCCTTCACCTATGATATTGATACTTTATGGGTTGCCCAAAGTCCGCAAATCCCTTATCAACCCTCCAATGAGACCTATTGTCTCAGGTAGGGGGTGGATAATGGAACCCATATCTATGTTTTTACAAAATACCCTTTCCAGATATTTGCAATTTGTAAAGAGTTATATAAAGGTAAGAGTGACTTTTTAGCACAACTACATGACTGGCTTCACAAATGTGGAGTAAGGGATTTTCAAATGGTTGTGCTAGATATACAATTGCTTTTTACTGTAATACCAAACTCATATTGAGTAGATTCCATTTGGGAATTATTACATAAATATGGGCAGTGCACAGGGAGATATATTGAAACTTTATGTGACTTATTAGAATTGGTTTTGAATAATAACTATTTTATCTTTGATGATAAAATCTATCACCAAATTTCTGGTGTTGCAATGGGTACTCCCATTGCTAATACCTATGCTAACTTGGTACTTGACAAATGGAAAAATGAGTTTGTATATAATGGACCTGTGCAATATTCAATGAAAGTGAACTGCTTTAAACGTTTTGTGGATGATATATATTTTTATACGGTGTGGTACGGGTGATGAACTATGCACTTTCTTAGAGTATCTGAATAAAAGTAAAGATTTCTTGAAATTTACTATGAATAGTTCTACATACAGTATTAATTTTCTTGATGTTTATTTATTGCAGGATGGTGTTAACATACAAACAACAGTTTTTAAAAAACAGTACATAGAAATACATTTTAACATAGGACTAGTATGCATACCCCACATGTTTTTAAGGGGATAGCTAAGGCGCAAGTCATATGGATGAGTAGATTAAATACTGATATGGCTAAATGTTATGAACAAATGTGTGAACTGAAACAAGAGCTCCTCCTGAGGGGGTATGATGAGGCAACTTTAAGTAAGGAAATGCAAGATGTCTTAAAGTTAAGACAGATTGAGGCTAGACCCTATTTTGGGATAGGTTACATTGAAAGACCTAATGATGGACAGACATTATTAAAGAGAGATGATAAGTTACATTATGTAACTATATTTAATAGAAATACAACAGATATAAAGAAAATTTTAACTAATAATTGGGGTATATTTACATCTCTACCTGCATTATGTTCTATTATTAGCAACACTCCAAGTTTTTCTTATCGTAACCATCCTAGCTTAAAGCAAACGTTATGTTATAAGGACATCTTCACAACTTTAGAAAGGGAAGTCTCTAGTAATATTGGTATGGTCCCATGTTATAATTGCTGTTGGTGTAGTTATATTAATAGCGATAATGACTTTATTCATCCTAACACCAATAAGAAATTTACTTTTAATTGTTTTACAACATGCAATTCCATAAATATAGTATATCTTGTAAGTTGTACTGCAGGGAAAGGTTTTTATATAGGGAACTCAACAGGGAAATTAAAGGATAGGATGATAGAGCATAAGTCAGATATCAGAAGAAAAATTTGTACGAACTCTTTGGCCAAACACATTAATGAATATGGTAGTAACCACACGTCTACATTTAGGGTAATAGATAAAAGTTTTTAAGAATGTAAAGAGAGGAGACATTAATAATAAGCTTAAAATAAAGGAATATGAATGGATTTTGCGGTTACAAGCTGATTCTGTGCCTGGTTTAAACCAGACAGTATTAGTGAAACCTATTTTAAAATGTATTTTTATTTATTTTATTTTATTTTATATTTGTTGACTGGGATAGTCTAACTGGATTTATGTCCATTTTCAGTAGAGTCCCGAGGAGATAAGCTCCAAGAGATTACTAGACTACTAACATACAGGTACTAGTTGTTATACAGTTAAATACTACAAATTTTAAACAGTTCAGGAATCTTCACAGTTTATGCAAAAAACATGTTACAAGCATTAGATAAGATTTTTTAGACTTTATGTACAAGACTTCATTAGTAATTAGAAAGTAATTGTTAAACAA
Source organism: Protopterus annectens (assembly GCF_019279795.1). Lineage (NCBI taxonomy): Eukaryota > Metazoa > Chordata > Ceratodontiformes > Protopteridae > Protopterus > Protopterus annectens. The sequence goes on from NC_056746.1 coordinate 1,132,236,232, forward strand.
ACACATACTTCAAGTTTCAACAGTTCAGCAATGCTCACAGTTTAAACAATACTTGTTGCCTGCCTTAAGTAGGATGGTTTAGAATTATATGCAGAAGAATTTAACTAGAGATAATTTAAAATACCTATTAGGATAAGATATGTTTTTGCCAAGGATAGGCCTTGATCTAAAAAGGCACAGATAGAGCAGGAATTAGGTCTTAAGAGAGGGTATTTGGGATATAGTACGAGATTAGTCTGGATTTGTACAGGGACATAATCAATGGGTTTTAAGATAGAGTTTCAGATTGTGTTTAAAAAGTGTAAATGAAGAAAGTGATGTAAGTTCATGGGGGAGTTGGTTCCAATACTTTCCAACTGTATTTGAGAACAGAGCATCGCCTGCCATGTTACTAGATTTACATATTGATACAAGTAGTTTATTAGATGAGCGTAAAGTTGAAAGGTTCTTATATCGGGTAATGAGATTAGCAAGTATTTGGGTATTGGTAGGTTGGAAAAGGGTTTTGTGCGCAATGGTGAGTTGTTTAAAGTGAATCTGATTCAGAAGCTCTAACCAGCCTAATTGTTTCAGATTATGGCAGTGATGGGTCCATCAGGATGAGTAAAGTCATTATCACATTATCAAAATATAAGCAAATGTGCCTGCATTAGGTGTTCTTGTGGTTTACGAACCTACTTTTTTAATTAAGTATGTTAATTATTGATTTTTATTGGCTGTGTTGTGCTGAAATTATTATTTAATGATGTTATTATTTGAAAAACCTTATACATTGATGAAGAACCTGAAAGCTCTGTTATAGTAAACATTTTTGGTGAATTGCGTTGACAAGTTGGTTTCTACTTTATCTAGTTTTCTACATGGATTTTGGCTTTACTCTGCTTCTTGATTTTATTGTGATACTTCCTGGTACAGTCCCACACCAGATGGCTGAAGCCCTCAGGGTTATTAACCTCTTCAACTCATGCTTCTTGTCCATCCAGAACTTAGAATCTCTCAGTCTGCTCTTGGCAGATTCAGAGCCCCCATGACAACAGACTCTTTCTCATACATCTGTTGTTTATTTTCTTGTCCTGTCTCTTTCATCCATCACTCTTAATGCTTCTGTGGACGGATATACTATATCAGTTTAAAGGCATCCCCTCCTTCATTCACCTGTCAGGACACTTAACGACTCCATTTCGCCTTAGTATTCCTCCTACTCTCCGACTCTTCACTAGATGCTTTCTTTTATGTGTATCACTACGGCACCTTCATCTCCCTTTCTCTTATACCCAAACATCTCCTGTTGTGTTTTATTTTATTTGAATTGTTTCCTGGGATGTTCCCAGTGGAGCTATTTCAGGCTTAGCCTAGGTGGTACACAAGATTCAAAGAAATAAGGCAAGCAATACATGTAATAAGTACATAGGTAATTGATGAATAACTTTACAGTATAGAGTGAAGAATGCAATTATTTTGGAGTATATACAAGGTATGTTTTCAGCCAAAGGTTATAATGTCCCTAACAAAGAGAGCTAGGTACAAAGAAAACTATTTAAATTAATGTAAATGCTTGCTGCAATCTAATGTGGTCTGGTATTCAACTCATGGTGCAAAGCAGTGATAAACGTAGGTTCATTTAATATCTGTAGAATTCTGTAGACTGATACCTAATATAACAGTTGTAGCATATATAACAGTGAAGTGAATCAGTGATGTATGGGTTATTACGTAAAGCCAGCTAGTTTGATATAAATTAATTTTATTTCTTTATGAATGCGTTGTTTCAATCCTGTTTGAAATTTTGATAATGTAACCAGATTTTAAGATAGGTAAGGAGTGATGCCCAAAATTTGGACCTTGTAATGAGATGCTATCTGTGATCACTGCTGTATAATTTTGAGAGAGTGCAGGGAAGGGCCACTGGAAGACCAAGAACAGAATGAATGTGAATGGTCTTTTCCTTTTTTTCCTTAAATATATATATATTTTGTTTCCACCCACCATTGCAGATCTTCCCAGCTGACCATTGGCTGCTTTCTGCTCCAATTACTCCTAATCATTGTATCCCTGGTACTAGCCCCCCCCCCCCCATCATCACCTGGGAATGTGACCACATCAACCACAGTCAGGGTAGACTGGGGATGGGGAAACATGGGCTGAAGCCTTCAGAACCATCATATATCCTGTCACGCAGGCATGGATTTTTTGGAATGCCTTAAATGAGAGGAGCTGCTGACATCATGTGAATCAATGCACGTACCATCGGTCAGCTCTTGCCGTGCCCTGCAATGCAGATTCTTGGTAATCTGCCTTGTGATCCAAACACTTTTCCATTCACTGGGAGTGCCTGCTCAAAGAAATAAGTAAATTCTCTCCCTACAGGAATGAGCAAACTGGCAAAATGCCAATCCTTCCTACTTTACTCTCTCCATCTCCCATGACGACCCAGCTACTAATTGGTTTTGGGTTGTCTGGATTGCAATCAGGGCTAAGTGGTCCTTCTCTTAGACAATTTAACTAATATATAAGGGATGGAAATTTAACTTAGCAGAATGAACAGATGAGAACATAGTAGGAAGTCTACAATGTGTTTAACAGCAAGACAATTATTCTTTTTCCAATAATGCACATTACTGTTCTCTACATGGAGTCAGTGTGGTATACATGCATATTTTGACTGAAGACTGTACAATCCAATAAAGCAAAAATGTGGCCTTAAAAACACAAAAATCAAAACTGTGACAACAACCAACACATACAAAGAAGTGGTGAGGATTTACTCAGACAGACTTCAAGAGCTGCGGTGGTGCAGCTGTTAGCATTGTCACCTCACAGCAAGAGGTTCTCCCATTTGATTCTCTGCTTTAGTGCCTTCTGTGTGGAGTCTGCATGTCCTCCCCGCGGTCGAGTCCACAAACCTGACATACCACTAGATATACCTGCCATATATACTATTGGCCAACACATGTGTGCGTTCCCATTGAACCAAGGAATATATATATTAGCATTTTATGTTTCACATAAAAATTTTTAATGTATGTATCTATATAAGCTGGATGCACTGGTATTGTATATTTATGTATATTTATATATATATATATATATATATATATATATATATATATGTGTGTGTGTGTGTGTGTGTATAAATATATATATATATATATATATATATATATATATATATATATATATATATATATATATATATATATACATATATATATATATATATATATGGATATATAGTGTTGTCGCTAGGATTATCAGGTTTTTATTATATATAGTTATACACCATACAAGGTTATACACATTTCTTATTTATCTTAGCTATAATTTCTTTAGTGTATGGTCTCTTTAATTGCATAACTGTGCTAATATGTACTGGTGCACTAATTGTTATGTCCTTGTTGGGTACAACTGAAATTTTGAAACATCATGTGACTAACCTCCAATATTTAATGAATTATGGGATTTTTAACTGTTGTCTGATGAAGGGGTAGATCCCCGAAAGCACTTACCACTGCTTTGTAAGGATTTATTCTTTGTAAGTTTGTTTTGATTCTTTCTTAATTTTTGTAATAAATTTCCCAGCTGTGGTACTGTCAGTGCTCTTACTTTTGTTGCTTTTCACTTTTCACTGACAGTTTTGTGCTTAGAGAGAGGATATTTACTTTTATTTCTACTTATTTTGCCTCTCTAAAGCAACATGGCAGAAGGAAATGTTTCTACCATTGCAACTGAGCTGAACAGCGATGCAAATATGGTTAATGGCTCCAAAACTTGTCCTGCAGAACGCTTGAATGGACTACTAACAACGGATGTGAATCCCTTATTGAACATAATGCTGAAAACAAAGGATACAATATATGTTGACAACTGTGAGCAGCTTAACAATTTTAATACCAGCTATAGAGACCTGGAAAATAAATTGTATAAGTTTAAACGGCTCCAGTGGCAACGTTTCCACTTGGAAGCATGTTTACAACAGAATCTTGTCCCTAGAGGGCTACGCATATTGACTATGCCAACTTATGGTCAAACATATCCAGAACTTCTTAGGCGTTGGCAAATCATAAACTTAGAGTGCAGTTACAAATACCTGCATCTACTGATAGACTTTTTCCTTCCACAAGAGGACGAGCTAGCTAAAGACATTAATATTGTCTATGGCAGCATTATAGATAGCTATTCTACACAAATAGTAGGTGCAAAGCTGGATACTTTACATGAAAATATATTAAACTATGAGAAGAGACTTGCTGCAGTTAAAACCCGTAAATTGCACAGGGATTTTAATGATTTCCAGCACGGGAATGTATTCTCTTGGGTGAGGGAACACCTTCCCAAGAGCCAGACCAGACAGACAGCTCAGGGGACCCAATCAGCAGCTCCACAGAGGCAACGCCATGACAACGTTAATTTGAATGAAGGAATAGGTGACACACCCACTCCAACTGAGTCTGAGCAAGCAATAAACAATGAAGCAACTGCCAGCTTTGCTGGTGTTGTAAAAAACAGTGTAAAGCCGGTTTTTGGTTCTAAAGTGCATACACTTAAACCTGACAGGAGCGATTCTCCGGTGGTTAAACCCAAAGAAACGAGAAACATTCAGCTACCTTCTAACAGTTTATCTAATGACCTTAACCCAGTGAACAACATGGATCATTTTTTACTACAGGAACCCGTGCCAATAAGAGGACGGCCGACGTATCGCAGTCAGCGGAGACCACTGAGTGCAGAGGGACAGGACAGAAAGAGGTTGAGGAAAGTTTGATTTTTAACATTTCGTCACACCCATTGACTGAAAACCAGGTGAGACTTTTAAATAAAGGGCTCAGTTTTGTTCCAGCAAAGAAATCTGATTTAACTGATGTAATAAAAGACCTTAGACATTTTGGCCGGACTTTAACACTTAAAACTTTGTTTGGCAACAGCCCTCATATGAGCAGCAATTTATTTAAAAAACCGAGTACGTTTATTTCACCATGTAATGCAGTTATTGAAACATTCCTTGACGTCTGTGACCGAGAACTAAGAGAGAAGTTGGATGTGAGCAAAAATTGTAGCTCTAACACTTTCTATAATTTGAGCAAAGATGAATACCATGCTATGATTGATTTAAAACACATGCATTCTATTGAAATAAGACCGGCAGACAAGGGAGGGGGAATAGTGGTGATGGATAAACAGCTATATGTTGAACAAATGTTAAGATTATTAGATGATGACTCCACATATCAGAATATATCTAACAATGTTGTAAGAAGTGTTATTGATAAAGTATCTTTTTTGATGTTTGATTTGTTAATTACCGGTATGATTAATGAGGAACTGTTTGAATACTTTTTGGTCAGTAATCCCACTATAGCTGAGATTTATGGCTTACCTAAAATACATAAGCATTTGTCAGTTTCACCCATGTGTCCCATAGTCTCAGGTAAAGAATGGGTTACTGAACCTCTATCTATTTTTATTGAGAAGAATCTCCATCCAATCCTATCTAATTGTGAGACTGTGCTAAGAGATTCTAAGGTTTTTCTTGAAACTCTTAGGATGAAATGGATCAATATAGATACCAACCATTGTTGTTTCTTGATAACAATGGATATAGAATCATTATTCACGGTGATTCCAAATGAATGGGGAATAGAGACCATAAGGGAACTACTTCACAGTGTAGACTATAACAAGAACAAATGTGACCTCATTTGTGCTTTGTTGGATATAGTACTGACCAATAATGTTTTCTTATTTCAACAACAGAAATACTTACAGAAGGTTGGTGTGGCTATGGGCCACGTGTAAACCAATAGTACATATGGCAGGTATATGTATTGGTATGTCAGGTTTGTGGATGATATTTTTTTGCTGTGGAATGGTACAGAGGTAGAGCTAAATGCATTTTTCAGTTATCTCAATAATACCACTCAATTTCTTAGATTTACCTCTCAATATTCCATGACTGAAATTGACTTTCTTGACGTCAAAGTAAGAAAAGATGAATTAAACCAGATTAGAACTGGTTTGTTTAGGAAACATGTTAGAAAAAACACGTTCCTACATAACACCAGTATGCACCCGAACTACACCAAGGTCAACATCATCAAAGGCCAAGTATATAGGATTATGAGACTGTTTAATGATGATGATGAACTACAAATAGCCCTGGACCAACTTAAATCTGAGTTTTTAAACAGGGGCTATGATGCTAGAACTATAGATAGGTGCATTCTAGATGGATGGAGCAATAGGACGGGTAGATGTAGACCCTATTATGATACGCACACTACAACTCGAGCAAGTGGGCAATTCAATGATCGCGATGAGGTAAGGCATATACATACAGACACAGATAACAGGATGCCACTCACTTTTGCAAGCAACATAAGTGTAGTATGTGATGTAGTAACAAAAATTGGGGTATTCTATCCACGATTGACAACCTGCAGGTTATAATTGGTACTAAGCCAAGTTTCACTTTTAGGAACAATAGAACATTGAGAAATGAACTATGTTATAGTAATGCCGCAACTAATACCGTCAGTAGATCAGATAGATTGGGCACATACATGTGTAGAAATTGTGGAACATGTAAACACATACACAATGGCAGGACTTTTACCCATCCCTCGAAGAAATTCAGTCATAGCAGGATCCTGGAACATTATAGGGATATTAGACTGTAAGGAGAATAGTGCGATTGCTATGCACAACATGAATACAGGACCTGAACATATTTTTAAATTTCTGGTTTTACAAATATTGTCTGAGAATTTAAGGCTGGGGTAATTTATCTAATGACACAGAAGCTGCTGAGCAGAGATGGATTATTAGATTTAATGCAGACAAGCCCCCAGGGTTGAATCAAATGGTGTCACTTAAACCTTTTTTAAAAGCTCGACCTTTGAAACATTGATTCTCTTGAATTTTTAGATTTTTAATATGTTACAATACATTTTCTATATATTTTATACATTGTATTTTAGATTGCCTGGTTATTTATTTCTATATATATATTAGCATTTTATATTTCACATAAAAATTTTTAATGTATGTATCTATATAAGCTGGATGCACTGGTATTGTATATTTATGTATATTTTATATATATATATATATATATATATATATATATATATATGGATATATAGTGTTGTCGCTAGGATTATCAGGTTTTTATTATATATAGTTATACACCATAGCAGGTTATACGCATTTCTTATTTATCTTAGCTATAATTCCTTTAGTGTATGGTCTCTTTAATTGCATAACTGTGCTAATATGTACTGATGCACTAATTGTTATGTCCTTATTGGGTACAACTAAAATTTTGAAACATCATGTGACTAACCTCCAGTATTTAATGAATTATGGGATTTTTAACTGTTGTCTGATGAAGGGGTAGATCTCTGAAAGCGCTTACCACTGTTTTGTAAGGATTCATTCTTTGCAACTTTGTTTTGATTCTTTATTTTTGAAATAAATTTCCCAGCTGTGGTACTGTCAGTGCGCTTACTTTTGTTGCTTTTCACTTTTCACTGACAGTTTTGTGCTTAGAGAGAGGATATTTACTTTTATTTCTATTTCTAGAAGTTACTTCAATACTTCCCTGATTAGTTACATAAAAGCACTGTTTACATGGACCATTTAAACGTTCCTGTTTTTTCTTGGTGCAACTTGCTCTCATGCCCTTTTTTCATTTCATAGAAATTTTTCAGACGTTTACCTTTTTATATACATTCTTAGCTGTTCCCAGTGAACACCTTTGGGATTACCAGTAATTGTTGAAATATATACCAATATGTTGAATAATCCATCTAAAAACAATGGACACATAACACCTGTTCAAAAGTGTTTTTATCTTTTGGGTCAATATTCAAAACATTAGAATCCATTACTGGACTCCTATTGTTGACATCATTAATGATGGGAGGAAATTTAGAACCCCTTCCTGTGATGACCTCATTTTTAATTACTTCTATTAACTGTTCAGGGTATCCCCTCTGTAAAAAACATACTTTTGATGTTATTACATTCCCCAACAAAGTCATTAAGCCTCAAGGTCATTCATGCCATTCTCACCAGCTGTCCCTTTATAATATTTATTTTTTGAAAATATGGATGTTCACTAACAAAAACAAAAATGAATTATAATAGGTGGGTTTATGAAATATTTTAGATATGTATTGCAAATTTTCCATATTCTACAAAATAGATACATCTAATTAATATAATTCATTTTCAAAATTTTCATAGGTGAATTTAAAAAATTAAGTATTTTCTAAATAATTAATAAATTATAATAATTGATCCTTATTGCCTTCTCATAAAACACAAATATTGTCTAAAAACCTAGTGCATAAAAACAGTGGTGAAAAAATAGGGAATTAATAACCAACTTCAAATCCTAAGCATATAAGAGCAAAATATAGGGCACAAAATGCGCCCATAGCAACTCCATTATTCTGGTTGAAAATTTCACTCTCATCATTATGTTTTAAAACCAGTTCTATCAAATCTCTAAGAAGGCATATATCCTTAGATGAAAAAAAAAATCTAAAGTTAATAAAATTTCTACAAACTAGTACAGCCCCTCTTCATGGAGGATGACTGTAAAAAGATCCATGACATCTATATTGACAACAATGATGTCCTGTCTTGAACCTACCTAGAAAATCCCATGAATCCCTTACAATATGTGTTTTTGTATCATAAAAAATGTTTAATTTCCTGTCTATATACACTGCTAATGGGTATGTTTTTGACCCGTTTGCTGTAACTACCACCTTGGGGAGGGGGGTCATATATGTCTTTGTGGACCTTGGGTATGCCAAAAATAGCTGGGATTGTTGAAGATCTTTTACTTAAAAATTCAAAACTTTCTGGGGTAATGACGTCTTGCATCAATAAATCATTTAACATATAGTTGATACGTTGATAATAAATATGTACTTCATTAATAGAAACAACAGTATATGTATCACCTCCATATAAAATATTTAACATTCTACCCACATAATCCACATTATCCATAACAGCAATCCATCCCACTTTATACAGTTTCATGATCTGTATATTGGGGTTGTTAGAAGTTCATTAAGCAATGTATATTCATCCTTTGTTAAATTGTAGTTTCTTTTCCACAATTTTCTTAGTAGGGATTTTAATTCAAATTCAATGAAACTTTCAAACTGTTGCAAAACAGGGTGCAATGGAGGATTTGCAATGCGTTTCTTTTTAAATTTACAGTCAGCTAAACTTTTATGTGTATCAAATATAATCCTGAAATTTAATTTCCTTAAAAAAGTTTAAAATCCAATAATGTCTGGGCATAGTTAAAAGTAGTAGATGGAAATAATGTTAGCCCTTTTTAAAAAGAGAGAAATGAGTGGTGTTTAAAACAATATTGTTATAGTTAAAAAAAATTAAAATTGTCAAATTTCCAAATAATACCATCCTGTATAATTGGTGTTAAAGGCTTTATAAAATTACAAGCATTTAACATAATACTATATATATCGCCATACTAACAAATCAAAACTGTAAACAAACCAAGTTATTAATAAGTATTTCAAAATTTGCAAGTCAGCAAGGTTAACTTAATTAAAAACAAATGAAAGATATTAAGTTGGAGCTGAGATGCCAGATTGCAACCATATATGCTCCTGTTCCTACAGACTGCTGCAACATTTTCCTGTAAACTGGGAGCAAGGGATTTTCATGATGGCCACTTGTGCAATAATGTGCAATTTGTCGAAATGCATTTTTATTCACCAGTGGGGATACGTGATATACAGGCATACCATAAGCATTCTAAATATGTGCTGTTGACCTTTAGTGTATAGTTTTTCCATAACACAAATGTTTAACTATGAGTAATATACTATCTTTTGCGGTCTGAACATTTTAACTCATACTGTGTAACTGTGCATATGTCATTTAGACCTAGTCTAGAATTCTATCAGTTTCAAGAATTCAAGGTGCATTAACAGCTTTGTCAAGGTTTTGCAAACAACTCATTACACTTCACTGTTGATAGATAGACAATAGAGACAGTTTGCTCATTCTTTGACCATGGTAGCAGATTTAGGAAGATAATTTACTGTCTCTTTAACAACCTAAAGCAATGAAAGAACACCAAGACAATGGAATACACTGTAGTTATTATCTCTCTCCTTCCTTACAGACATAACCAAATATCAATATCTAAAGGGCCTGGAGAAGTACCACAGATGAGGTCTGTGGGAAAGATCACTGTCAGACAATGAATGGTCAGAGAGAAGCAAAGGCTGGTACAATACTGGAAAGCACAGGAACAGGATTACCAGTACAAAAACAAAAACAAAAAAATCACTAAGTCTGTGTAGAGACAGTTGGAATGACCACATCTACAGTATTGTGTGCAGATCTGGATGCTTCATCATCACAGGCCACGAACAGGATAGAAGCACTTCAAAGTGAGGCAACCAAATGCAACTTAAGTCATATAAAGAAGAATAAATACAGTTGATATGCACAGTGTGGAAAATATAAGACAGATAGGGCATAGCAGAAATTTAAACAGCTTAACACAATGCATACACTCTAAATGGGTACCATCTTTCACACAAATGCACACACACACACACACACACACACACCTGTACAATAGCTATAGAACAAAGTTAAAGTTACAAGGAAGAGAGCTCAGGGAAGATTTATCACACCACATGATGATGAATAAAGCAAATTACAATAAGCTGTGGTGTGGACAAATGAAAGTTGCAGAATTCAAAAATCCATGTGATAGACATGAGGTAATCTTTATAAGGTGTGTGATAAAATAAAACAGAAGTTATTAGTTCATCAAATTCATCTCTAGCTTATCTAATATGTAGGAACATAGAAGCCTAGACAGGACAGGAAGTTCTTATCCACCACCAGTTCTATACATTTATATCTCTTTTATTTTATTATTATTATTTTACATTTGTTGACCGGGCTAGTCTAACTGGACAAATATCCGTTTTCAGTCTTAAAGCTCCACGTGGCAGGTAGTGGGGTTGTGGATTTGTTGATGTTTTGAACCCCCAAATGGTAAAATTGCATAGGTTTACAAAAAGCTATAAGAACAAATAAAATAGGAAAAAAAGATTATCCTCATTCCATGTAAGAACAAAGACAAACAGTGTCCTAAAGTGGGCCAGCGAGTGGGAAATTAATTGGAGTTGAAAATGGCAATGGAATTTTTTTTTAACAAATTAAAATAAAAACATTACAGATAGTTTCTTCATTTTAGATAGTGAGGCCAGCAAGGTGGGCACCTGTTAACACTTTCACATCCATAGCATCAACTGAACTGTTTACTGCTTCATTCCTGCAGCATTAGGTATGTGGGCTGCTGCCTTGACTCATTCAAGCCTATAGCACTTGAAAGACAGGTCACACGTAACACCTTTCTTACAGTGTAAACTGGGGTACTAATTTGTGGTATTCAGTGTTGCAATTAAATAGTTTAACCGAACAGGTAAAGCAAAAAAAAAAATACTCTGTGTGTTCATTTACAAAGATTTTTTTCTCACGTTTAAATTTTATTTGACTGTGAACACTAGGCAGCTGCTGTTCAGCCTGCTAGCAGTAGTTAAGAATGTAGCAACTCATTAACTAACTCCTAACAGGTATTAGTGAGTTAAAGCAATGAATGCACTAGCAATCATTTAGGGACTGAGCAGTCCAGTGTCACAAAAGAAAGGTATGGGGATGTGAAGTAATGGGTCTCATCTACAATTAGAAGATTAGGTAAAGTGACACAGGTACAAAAACACAGTTTGAGCCACTTGCACTGTGATAAAATAACTGACCACAAAATTGCTAAAACATTATCATAAACACAACTGCAGTGAAGATCAATAGGCCCTTTAGTCTGCAATGATAAACAAGACTTCTTCAGACTGAGTCACTGTTTAAAAAATACATACATGCTTCATTAAATCACATGACTATTCCCTACCAATAAATCTATTGTCTGAAATCTTAACAAAATATATTGCTGAAATCAGTAGTACATGAGAAAATATGTTATAATGAAATATATATATATATATATATATATATATATATATATATATATTTTTTTTCTACAAATCTAGCTTCTATAAAATATTTCAAAATTAACATCATCATTCAACCTTGGGAAGAGTAAAAAGCATTCAACAACAGCTGTTGCCATTATTATTTGCATTCTAAGGATGCATAACGGCTGGTTATACAAGTGGTGCATTCAGCAAGCAAAGATTATATTTTGTTGCATGTTGCACATTGTCTACATCTGTCCTTTATATGGAACAGGTTCTACTTTAATCCCTAGAAAAGTCATGTCTTGGTAAATGGATGGGATCATTGGCTAGGCTAAAATGGTCCACTGGATCAGCAGTCTAGTGTGAACCTATGAACCTAGGAAATAGGTCATTCAGACTTTTTGGATACACACTGTAATGCCCTATACTCTGTAAGAAACATTAATATGTATTATACAGTAAATGTAATGTTTAAGTCTAAACAATATGCTTAGTGAGTTCAAACTAGACATTTCAACTAAGCAAATTGTCATTTGTGCAGTAACTGAAACTTTGTTTAGGTTTGAGGAAACTGTTTTAGTGGTTGATAGGTACACTAATTTTTAAAATTTCCACAAAGGCATAAATGTGGAGGGGTTCAATAAATATCCAAAATATTTTACATTCTCATTGTGCTTTTGAATGACACCCATGCTGAAATAGTACAAGATAATGTAGCACCTCCATTTTACTGAATGTCAGAGATCCGCTAGTGCAGCTTCTGTTGACTGCCTATTATTTTTTGACAAATTGATTGTTAACATTATCAAGCAAAACTTTATTTATGGAGGACTTAAATTATCCTACGACTGATGGGGGAATCATGTTAATCTTTAAACAGCCATTTCTTCTGCTGATAAAATATGGAAGAAATTGTGCCAATATACCTTTCAGTGAATATTGGAGACATTTTTTTTTTGCAGGGTTGTCAAGTCTTCCTGCACCATCCATCTAGGGAGAAAGTATCACACCTCCCAAACTTATATATAACTACTCAGCAGTTGAACAACGTGGAGGTAAGATAAAACTTCACTGTTGCCAACAAGTAATTTGGAGCAGTTTTTTGATCTAGCTCCCTTAAGTGGCATGTACATCACAACAATGACTGCTTATGAAAGGGTATTACTAGATTCTGACAATAAAAACCCATTTAAACAAATGATTACATTTCCAGTACATGGCAGGACTATCCTTGACATTTTGTTAATTAAATCTAATGAAAGTGCCGAACATATTATTGTCTTACTCCAGTAGAAATATTGATAATAATAATGGCCACAGCCTAGATTTACATTACTGTCATAGCATTCCATCCATCTATGAAAGACCAAGTCTTGTTTGTCCTCCTATTTTTTTATAAAATCAGTGGAACTACAAAAATGGCACTAGGGACCTCTATCTATACTATCAAATAAACTAGAATTGTGGAGAGATGGGTGTCTAACTTATCTTATTACAAGCCCATGAGATAAGTTACAACAACTTATTAAATAAAGCACTACTTTGACTACCTTTAAGGCTAGTCTTGATGACTGGAATGGTAGCCACAAACTTACTCCAGAGTAATTGCTTATGAACCTGCTCACTTTGGAAGGTGAGCATTTGTATGTGTTTCAAAAGGGTGGCAGTGAGTCTACTTAATGGTACATATAGCTAGGCATCTTATAGTCTACTTAACCACTTGCATATTATTAATCCTATATTTTTAATATAGAAAAGTTTAGCAAAAACATCTTGCACTAGAACTGGAAAGATGTATTCAGTCATTATAATGTCAAGAATTGATAGGGAATATTTTCTAACATGATGCAAGAACTGAGTGATTCCTATAAGTGATTCCTATATATTCCTAAAAGCCAGAATAGGCAACAGCCTGAAACACTTTCAGAAACCATTAAATTGGAACAATCACATCAGCAAATTTCCAATAAGGTGAAGCATCTTTGTTTTATTTTAAGACAATCTCCTTCCAATATAAATATAGATAACTATTGTGATGTTTCAAAACAACACAGGAAAAAAATTGTGAGAACTAATAAAGTATATTTTATAACACTGTGCAAGACGTTACTGATTCCTATGCCCCCCCCAAAAGAAAACAGAATAAGCAGTACCCTGAAACACTTTCAGAAACCAAAAATACTGGAGCAATTGTACCAGTAAACATTACAATAAGGTGAAATATCTTCATTCTATTGCAAAACCATCTCCTTCCAATAGAAATATTAAATAATTATTGCAAGGTTTCAAAACAACTTAGGGTAGAAATCAATAAAAGTAAGGCAAATTATGAACAGCATCTAGACCATGGGCTAAGACAACTGTAAACCATTTCACTGCTACATTAATAAACACATTGAAGCATCTTATATAATAAGCACTCTGCAGTATTACAATAAAACATACTGTAAAAAATATTTTGAAAGCACTGGATATTTTTCATACAGCAGTGACCTTAGAACTGCCTGATTTGAGTTCAGAGACACTGAAGAAAAACATGCTACGTAGAGGGTATAGTAGATTGCAAAGAAAAATAGGTGTCTGCAAAGTCAGTCACTTTGTTTTTGACAGTTTCATTTCTATGATGATGTCTTCTTCCATCAAGTAAAATGGATCTGAAGAAGAATATCCCATGTTAAGACATGAATGAAATTAACATTTATAATAAGCTGCAAGATTTTAACAGGGCAGCCGTATTAACAAATAGCATACAATTGTAGTTCTCAGTCCTTGTAATCAATTTCTTTGCTACAGAAGACAGGCAAAAAAATTAATTTTACAAATAAGGAAAAATACCAGGTCAGCTTGTTCCTTAAAGAACCTGAAAAACAGCATGGCCTATGTTAACTGAATGGCACTCCATTTTAGGTACCAGAATCATGATGTGACATTCTGTTTAATTATAAATTAGAATATTATAAAAGGAGCTTCACAATAAAACATTTATATTGGTTCACTGGAAACAAAGCAAAGATAGTTAAAGACCATTCCAAAATAGTATCAAATAAAATTAAAGTCAGTCTAAAATTGTGTGGGGATCTTAATTGTCTTCTAGAAAAAAAAGACACAATGTGCAGAATACCTAGAATATCAACATCGACTAAGGTAATAAAACTTTACACAGAAAATCTAAATCTTAAATAGGTTATATTATTTTTAGAAAAGGATTCTTTATTCTATACTTATTGGTCTTTGTATGTTTGGTACTCAGACTAGAATAGATAGGGTATATGTCTGAAATAATTTACAAAACAAACTTAATAAAGTAGTAGCAACAGCACTTCTCTATCTGATCACAATGACATACATTTTAAACTTGAAATAGACATTAAAAACTTTCAGATGACCTCTAAAATTCTAGTTTATTTACAAATTAAACCTGAATTTAAAGAATTGCTATATAACGAAATTAAAGAATGCATGGTCCTAAATAATATTGACTCTGTAAGTGAAATAGTACTATGGGACTATGTAAAAGTTTATCTACATGGAAAAATTAAATCCTGGTTTGTTAGAAGCATGAAATAAAAAGATGATAACATCAAGATGATACAAGGAAAATTAAATGCTTAAAAACTGGACACAAAGAATAGGAATAAGAATAGTATCAACCTTATTAAGAAATACCAAATATTACCAGTTACTTACGCTATAAAAGAAAGACAGCATTAGAAAAATAAACTATATTTATATGCCTCAACTCCAATGGGATTGCACAGATTAGATAACAGAACTAAATTAATTAACAAAGCTATTCAAATTAAATATATACTAAATTTGGAGTTGAGTAAGAAAACTCTTCATCTAAAAGAAGTGCTCAAATTATTTAACAAATATTATGAAAAGTGAAATAAAAGTGGACAGGAAGGTGAAGAAAATGTTTAACCTATAACATTAAGAAAAAACATAAATACTGAAGAAAACACAAAGCTAATGACAGATATTACTTTGAATGAAATCAAAAGATCAACTTAAAAAATTTAACTCATCTTTTTTCACTTATCCGGTGAGGTGGGGGAGTCAAGCCCCACTGGGGATCTCGCTTCTGGTTCCAAGTACCTGGGTGTCCAGGTGTGACCTGCTCTGGGGACAGTATCCGGTGAGTAGTTTGACTGGGGCAGTACACCTGTCAAAGAGTAATACAAGTGTCGTAAGGCAATCTCAGGGAGGACAGAAACCTCCTGTGGAGCAGAAGAGCAATGGCTCACTTGATCTTGATTTTCAGTATGAATACAGACTGTGAAGGTGAGGGCCTCATGATCCTTCTGGCTTTTTAGATTTTAAGCAGGATGTGTCAGAAAAGTTACCACAGGGATAACTGGCTTGTGGAAGCCCAGTGTTCAGAGTGACATCTCCTTTTGATCCTTCAATGTCAGCTCTTACTATCATTATGAAGCAGAATTCACCAAGTTTGGATTGTTCACCTACTAATAGGGAACGTGATCTGGGATCATACTGCCATGAGACAGGTTAGTTTTACCCTACTGATAATGTGTTGTTGCGATAGTAATCTTGCTCAGTACGAGAGGAACTGCAGGTTCAGACATTTGGTGTATGTGCTTGGATTACATGGATTCCTTAATTCCTTAAATTTATAAATTATTACTCCAAGGTATAACTTATTTATTTATTAAAATACATATTTAATCAGTAATAAAAGTTAAAGATATCTCTCCATTTTGGAATTATTTCTTAACAATACTAATACTATAATCAGGTAAATACCCTGAATTATGGTACTTATATTGACTCATTTCACTGTTAAATACAAAGTATAATTTCTTCACCTTAATTGCCATAAACAAATTAAAATGGCTAAAAGATTTCCTAGTACAAAAAAATCAAACAGTATTTTTAATAAATTGATACAGGGCAATATTTAAACAATTATTACTATTGTATATTATGCTAAGGGAAAGCACTACTGGAAAGGCCGCAGAAATACCTCACAAAGAGGATTACCGGCCTCAAACAGATGCCCTATGCAGACCATCTCAAAAAACTCCAGCTTTACTCCGTCGCATATCGCCTACTCAGGGGCGATCTCTGCCTAACATACAAAGCTATGTCAAACCCAGAGCTGTTGGACATGCTCCACTTAAAGAAATCCAACTCCCTCCGAGCTACACGCTCTAGAGACCTAAACCTTGTCACCACAATAAACAGAACATGCCGGAGGGATAGATTCCTCTCCCAGAGACTTCCCATACTCTGGAATAAAGTACCTATCTATATCAAACAAAGCTCCTCATTAGCAGTCTTCAAGAAAAATCTTGATGATTGGATGGGAAATAGGAAATTCACCCCGGGGATCACCTCTGTGGCTTTGCTCGACAGGGGCACAGGAAAATAATTTTCTTGGGTGGTAAAAGCCAGGATACTTTTTTGGCTGGGCTTGTACAGGCCCCAGGGCTGATAGCCTAGTACCCACCTATGAACCTATAAAGTAAAAGTCCTAAATGGGCAATTATTCGTTTAGATCCAGAAATGGCATTGAATTCAGTTAAGTGCCCATATTTATTTAAATCTCTAGAACTATATGGATTCTCTAAAAAATATTATATTAGTAAATTGTAAAGACTATATTAAAATTGGATAATTTTAATCATATGGCTTTAAAATAAACTAAAGAACTAAACAAGATTGTCCAGTTTCCCTACTCTTATTTTTCTAGTTATACAACTATTTGCAAATTATATAAGAAATAACACTACAATTGAAGGTTTTACCACTAATGATATATATATATATATAGAGAGAGAGAGAGAAAGATTGTTTTATTTTTACTTTTTCTCTCTCCCTTCTCTATCCCCTCTCCCATTTCATCTCCATACTTCTTTCTTTCTGTCTTCTTACCAACCTCTTTACCAAATTATATACCTTCTTTTTCTCTCTTGACTTTTCACCTACTCTTTTCATAAACCTTTTCCTATACTATATTTCCATTTCATACTGTTCACCTTAACTTCATCCTATATACCCAATACTTGACTGCTCTAGCTTCCCACTGTTTTTCTTTTCCATTTTACTGTTACACCACTACCTCTTTTTTCCTTCTCTCCAACACTTACAATGCAACTGATCCTAGCTACATTGTCAATAAAACTAGTCATTTGTATATATCCATCTTAAATCAGCTGCTAGTCTTAGCACATTGTACCTTGTTTTTGTATTTTCTGTATGTGGCAAATTCTGTAACTACTATCTGAATGCCTCTAGCTACTACTTACCTACATAATTTGAAATTGTTTATAATTGTTTAATCTCTCATCATGCGTATCTTTTATATTGGAGATTTTCTCCCTGGGCCTCCACTGAAAATGGGTTTCTGACCCAGTGTGGACTTTCCTGGGCAATAAATAAATAAATAAATAAATTATTCATTCAAATACATTTATTTGTGGATGTTATTATTGTAACAGTTAATTATGTTATTAAGTTACTTAGAGAAATCTATAATTCAATTAAATGTTATGAAGAAAATGTCTAAATGAAATGTCATAAATAAAAACAGAACCTTTATTAATAAATCAAAATATAGATAGGAACACTGCATCAATAGGTCCAGACAATATCCCAGGATGCCTTCTAACTAGCATGAAACATGACCTATCAGGGCTTCTGGAATTATTATTTAACTGTAGCCTCCAAACAGGCTTCGTGCCTCATAAATGGAGAAAGGCAACAGTCATCACTATGCACAAAGGTGTGCCATCTACAGACCCTGGAAACTACAGACCCATAAGTCTCACTAGTCTTATATGTAAATCCATCGAAGGAATTATCATGGAGATGATCAAGAGAGATACAATAAACCTCCAGACACTTGACCCAACCCAGTTTGGTTTCATCAAGGGCAGATCATGCCTATTCAACCTGCTGGACTTCTTTGAGAAGGTCACCAAGGCAATAGATGAGGGCAAAATCATTCACACTGCCTACCTTGACCTGGCTAAGGTATTTGACACAATATCCCACTCCGACATTATTGACAAACTCAAGAGGTTAGGTACAAACCTATATGTCACATGGTGGATAGTCAAATGTCTCATAGACAGGACCCAGGGAGTTAGAATTGGGGAGTCCACCTCTACAAAGAGGCCAGTCACAAGTGGAGTCCCTCAGGGATTAGTCCTTGGATTGCTCCTTTTTGGCATTTACTTCTCGGAAGTCAAGGCCAATGTCAGTGGTCTCTGGTTGACTAAATGTGCAGATGATTGCAAATTAGGAGCTCTCATTGAATCTCACACTGACACAAATATTCTCCAAGAGGGGCTGACACAGATAAACAGCTGGTGTCAGAGTCTTGGGCTAAAACTAAATGCCAAGAAATGCATAATAGTATCCTTTGGGAAGTCATTGATTCCTGGTAAGTATCATACTGACAAAACACACCTCAGAGTTGATCCAGTGGTGAGGGACTTAGGGATACACATACATAGTAAACTAGCCTTTGATCATCATGTGTCTACAGTGGTGAGGAAATAATTCTATGCTGCACAATTTATAAACAAAGGTATGGCATCTAAGTCCAAGAAAGTCATTGTTCCGCTGTATTTGGCATTCATCAGACCTATCATTGAGTACAATGCCCTCTTTGGCATGTACCTACCCAGGCATATCCAACAACTGGAATGTCCACAATGGTTCCTCACTGAAAGAATACAGGGCATAAGTAATATGTCATATGCAGACTGCCTCAAGGCCCTATCCCTATATTCTGTCTCCTACAGGCTTTTGAGGTGAGATCTATGCCTGGCATACAGGGCATTATCATAACCCCCTCTGATGGACCTCCTGCATATCCACAAAACAAACAGTACCAGAATTACCCATTCTAAAAATCTAAACCTTGCCTGTGACATAAATAGGACCTGCTGGAGAGATAGGTATGTATCCCAGAGACTACCTTGTCTATGGAACAGACTCCCTATCTATGGGAAGCAGAGTTCCTCCCTAACCCAATTCAAGTGCAACTTAGACAATTAGATGGGAAACCAGAAATTAATCCCAGGATTGGCACCTATGTCTCTAATGGAAACAGGTAATCTGTAAATGGTTAATCTCCCAGGCCCTTGCTTACACTTATCAAGAGTATCAGAATTTGTCAGAGATTTGGGATGCATGGCTAGGCTTAAAAAGGATCTTGTGATCATTGGCCTAGTAAACACCTATGAAATTATAATTTAGGAGTAGTAAAACCTGTTATTAGATATCTAGGGATAAATTTATTAGATACTTTAGAATCTATCACAGTAGAAACTCATAAAATTATTGACAAAAATTAAATAATAAAAATAAAAATAAAAGAAAATTAAATTAAATAAATAACTAGTAACTGGCAAAAAGTTCTGTTCCTCTGAAGAATAGACACGATAATAAAAATTGTATTACTACCTCAAATATTTTACATTATTCATTCAACAACATTGATTCCAGATTAAAATATTTAAAATTTAAATTAAATGTTATTAAGAGTGTTATTATATATTTTGAGGTCCAAAACAGATTATGTAAACCATGTTAGACAGTGGAAGAGAAGTAGAATTGATGTATAAAATAAAGCTCTATAGCACCAATACTTAAATTAAAAGCATTGAATAGAAAGAAAATTAAAAATTAAGTAGTGAATTATATGAACCTCCACAGCAATGGTTATTATAAAATTTAAGCTTTTTAGTTAATAATAAAAAAAGAAAATCCTCCAAACATTAAATTAATGTGTTGGTCTAACCACAGTAATGTGCTATAAATAAATGAAAATAAATGAATTATAATGAGAACAAATGGTACTTTGCCAAATTTAAATATTGCTTAAAGTTGCAATTGTTACTAGAAATGCATAGATAAATTTGTCAAAAGCATTGTAATTGCATAAATTTCAAATATTTTAAATTATGAAATGTGACATATGTACAATTTAATTATCTGCAAATATTGTATATAGTTATACTTGTTTGATTATAAAGAAATATGGAAAAGTGACAATACTGTTTAGAAGAGTTCAGAGAACGTTAATAATTTTGAGGGAGTATACAATATGAGATAGTACCTCTGCATTCCTGAAAAAGGTAGAGTCAAAATTTGTAGAAGATACCTAATTGGTTGGCAGTTTTAATTCTGGTTTCCAGGACATGACGAATCAAAGAAAGTATAGGGTCTAAGCTAAACCAGAGACATCTTTACAGCACTTTGTAAAGGGAAGGTCTACATAACTTGTGATAGCTTAGCTGTTAGGAACACTCTGTCTTTGTTTTGTACTAAAAACATTTTTGTTTACAGTCATATATAGCCAAAATTGTACCCTTAAACAATATTGTCAAACCAACAAAGTCCTCTTGTAGCTGATTTTTTATAAACAAGCATGTGAGGAAGCCCTTAAGATGATTATAAATCATAACCAGGTTTTTGACTAACGTGTCTAAGGTTGTAAGAAAACCGTTCTGTGTCACTCAACTTATGTGAGGGCATGGTATCTAGGTGTAGGCAAGTCATCATGCCACTGTAGTCAGCCATCATTAGACCCATCATTGAGTATAATGCCCCTTTCTGTATGTGGTTTACCTTTATATAGTTGAAAATCATAGTGTCAATCGTCCTGTTGTGTGAACCGAAAAAACGAATTCTGCATGTCGAACATCACCAAAGTTCAAAACTCAGCAAATCGAACAGCAGATTTGCTGAGTTTTGAACTACAATGTCGAACACACAAGGTAATGCAGGGGGGCTATGCCCCCCTGTGCCCCACACACACTCCTTACTTTAATATTCTAACTCCGAGATCACACTACAGTGGGGAAAGGGTCCATTTCCCGATCCCCATTATAGTGCAATCCACACCCAAAATGCCGAATCTGCAATGAGCAAATGTCACTGTGCATTCGCTCATTGCACATTCGATGCATTTTTTTTCGACTTTTCAAAATCTTGAAAAAGTCCTTTGGAACGTTTGGCTTTCACTCATGTACAGTACGCACATATAAAGGTAAACCCTGTATGTGTCTGACCAAGCTCATGCAACAAATGGAATGCCCACATAGGTTTCTCACAAAAAGAATACAGGGGATAAAAACAATGTCCTTTGCAGGTCACCTCTAAACCCTATCTTTGTACTCTGTTTCCTCCAGACTGCTGATACATGATTTATGCTTGGCATACAAGGCATCCTTGGACACATTCTGATGTTCCTTTTGCATATTCACAGAATGAACAGCACGAGAACTACTAGATCTAAGGGATTAAACTTTGCCTGTGATATGTTTGAATGACAGGTATATATCTCAGAGAATCCCCCTTCTCTGGAATAGGGTTTCAATCCATGTGAAGCAGAGCCTTTCCCTATTTAGGTGCAACCTAGACCAGTGGATGGGAACTTAGAATTTCACCAGTGGTGTGATATCTGTGTTTCTGATGGACAGAAGCAACCATTAAATCATGCCCTAACTAACATGCACACCTTAAAATAACATGTAAGGCACAATAACTCATGAGATACATTTGAACTGCATGGCTAGGCTAATAAAGCCTCCAGTGATAATTAGCCAAGTATATACCTATGAACCTATAATCTTATGAACTGGTCATCCAGCACAGCAAATCTGATGTAGAATTACCATTGGCAAACACCTAATAAACAAGGCATGATTCCCAAGGTTGGCATTTTTATTAGGTCAATAAGGATGGACCCAGTCGTAGTAACTCTACACGTCTCTGTAGATTATGACTTTATGTAATTAAAGGGATTTCATGGTACCTCTCCCTGTTTAAACTCATGCTGGTGGTCAAAAATAATCCCAAACTTGCTAAGGCACTTCAGGTTATGATCTACTACATTTCAGTCCAAAATACTACCAGATGACGAAAAACTAGGGGTAGGATTAAACTACAATAAGGAAGCAGGATTGATGACTTCAGGAAGGGAAACAACCAGGGTTTCTTTTCACAGCTTATGAGTTTTAAAATCGCACATGATAATATTGCATATATGAATTAGTGAGTTAACAAAAAAGAATATACAGAATTTGTAGCTGTGTATATACCAACATGTTTAACCCTTTGTTTTATGTGAGTACCTCACAGCATCAGGGACATTCACAGCTCTGGTCCTTCCCAATAGATGAGCAACACCTTTAAGACCATCTGTGGTGTTGATAAACCCTAGGAATGCTGGGACATCACAACCATATATAAGGACACAACCAAGATGGACACATGCACACACACGCTAGAAATAGCACATCTTCTGGCCTCAACCATTTTCAAAAAACACTGTGGTAATTATACGGGGGTCTGAGAGATGAAAAGTCAGAAAGCAACAGAGAGCAGTAGTGCTGAAACTGAATTCATCCTCAAGTCTTGGTGAGTACTGAGTAACTTCAATGAGGTGGACCCTGTTTTCTACAAAATCTCATCAAGGTGGCACTGATATATAGACTGCATATATATAGCATATATCATGGACAGAAGTAGGTCAAAAATTAAAAGAGATAGCTGGGTGCACAAGACCCAGGATAAAAAAAGTGCCCGATCCTGGTAGGCGCACTGGTGCCAGGAATGGGAAAAAAATGCCAGTGTAGAATCCTCAAAATATGGAAAAATTCTTACAATGGGGCCAGGCTAGACCCAGGGGGAGGATGGCTCCCCTGTTGTAGAAGGAAGTAGAAGTCCATAAATATCACAAAAGCTGATAGGCCAAAGAACAGCTATGAGGATGATAGAGTGGACTGTTGAGGATAAGAAAGAAATTATGTATTGTTACTATTATGCAAAAAGCCCAGAATTTGTAGACACAAGACATACGAAATGATTAAGAGAAAAATTAGGGGAAAGAAAAATACTTTCACAAGAAAAACTGTCAGAAGCCACAAATGAAAATTTGCATTCATTAATACAACAGATTTGTGAAAAACAGTATATAGTTTAAGAAACTTTGATCTGTTTGGAAAAAAGAAGCCTCTGAGGAAGTGCGAAAATATAAACAACAAAACCAAGAGATATTTGACAATCATATTTAGATATGCTACCAATACATGTAACTCCACACGAACTGCAGAAAGAGTCACTATTGGGCATATTGCTGGTGCTGTGAAGAGCACTTTTGGCTGACATCAAAGAGTGAAACAATACTAATTTCATGAACTTTAATCATATTTTGACTTAGGAATGGGGTCCATTCCCATCATGGTATTAGAAACCCAAAAGATTTGGAGAAATTAAAAAAGGGTAAAACCTCCATCAGGAGCGGTCAGATCAGTCACATAATGTTGACCTGTCTACAGTTCAGCCATCTAAGAAATGCTTGCTTTTAAAATGACTTTAAAGTATATAGTACTGAATCACATAACTCAAGTCAGCTAATATCTGTTTGCAAGGTATAGTAGTTACACATTTAAAGATACAGGTGACTAATACAGCTAAAGTTATGGCATTAGGATATTATATGTCACATACAATAGACAATGTTGTGTTACTATAGAGCAATACATTAATGCAAACATTCATGGTGTGTGTATGTGTGTGTCCGTGTGGGGGGGTGGTGGTTATGGAGTGTGTCCCCTGCAAAAATGTTAGTGAATATTTATTTTGTTTTGTGGAGGGGTGATACTTGTCATTTCAGTGTATCTGTGAACTTTTCTAAATATTTCAGTTTTCAGACTTGTAAGATGCAACATTCATGATAGTGGTTAAAATTATACATGCATTACTTTAGCATACAATAATGGTATTTCATACGCTCCACTTAAATCCTTTAATCAATGCTTATCTGATTATTTTATTGCTTTTAGTATCTGGATAAACTCATCTAGAAGAAACTGAAGACTTTACAATAGACTTGAATTCACTGCCTGAAAATCAGTGCGCAAGAGAAATACAAACTAGCAGCAAGTTAAAATATAAAAACAGATATCACAGCCCAGTTAGCAAAACTAGTCAAGCCTATATATATATATATATATATATATATATATATATATATATATATATACATACATATACATACATATATATATATATATATATATATATATCTATATGGATGTATGCTGATCTTTCATTTTTCATGTGTCATGTTTTGATGTGGTCAAATTATGCAGAGATATTGGAGCAAAGATGCTCCCATATGTTAATACAGTATCAATAATCAATACTCACAGGCAAACTGGATAACCAAAGAAGACAGCATAAAAAGTACATGTAAAAAAGATCCACACATCCCTAAAACCTTGACAAAAGAGCAAAATGTCGATATGGACAAGAACAAAATGTAAATGTTTTAAGGTGGTAGCTGTCCTTTAAATGTAATTTGTATTAATGTTAATATTTTTGTGCAACATAAAGTTGTATTCAGAATATTTGATTCTAGTCACAACAGTCATTGCATTTTCATTTTGACACGCTAGTTGTACATTACTAACATATGTCAACAGACTTACCAGCATCAGCTGCTGAACAATAGCAAAGAGTTTTGAGCGCGCCTTCTATTTGGGATTACTTTTTGCCTTCCAGCTATGATACAAAGTACTTGCTCATTTTTAATGGAGGGTATAGTTAAACAACAATAGACTTTTAAAGGACAGTTCCCATATTGAAAGAGTTGTAAAAATAAAGCATACCTTTAGTGTTGCTAAGGAGTTTTTTTTGTTCACTTGTACAACCTCTTGGGATAAGTTTGGGTCCGCATCACCTTCTAGATCTAAAGCTTGATTTATATGTCCAACATCTGTGAAATATTAGAAATACTTCAATCATATTTCAGGACCACAATTTTATGGAAGGTAATATAACATAAGAATGGATACACATATGATTTAAAACAGTACCTGTATATCAACCCTTCATTTGCACATCAACTATGTATTCTGTGGATCTATAAGGTATCAGATGCCTGCAGTGACAACTATCCCATAACCGTTAGCCTATCACTTGACAACAGTAAATCCTCATCCTAATCACCTTCCACCCCAAAATCCAAAAAACAAAACATCAGCCTTAAAAGTCAAAACCAAGATATGGGTTTTGTACCAAGGAAATGGAGAACAGCTGTTCTCATTCCCCTGCATAAGAGACGACCTTCCACAAACCCAAGCAATTACAGACCAATAAGTCTGACCAGCCTCATATACAAAGCCATGGAAAGACTTATAATGGAATTAATCAATCAGGACATAGGGAGGCTCCAAACACTAGACCCATCTCAGTTTGAATTTGTCAAGGGCAGGTCATGTATTCAACCTGGTAGATTTTTTTGAAAAGGTAACCAAACCAATGGATGAAGGCAGAATGGTACACACCACATACCTCGACCTGGCCAAAGCTTTTGCACGATTCTCTATTCAGGCATAGTAGAAAAGCTAAATAAACTGGGAATAAACCCATATGTCACCTGCTAGATTCCCATCTGGAGGTAGACCATCAAAATAGTGGAAGTTTTCTCCACAAAGAGAACAATCACCAGTGAAGTCCTCCAGGGTTCTGTGCTGGGACCTCTCCTGTTTGGCATCTAATTTTCTGAAGTAATAGCCAATACCAAAGGGCTCTGGCTGACTACATTTGCAGATGACTACAAGTTTGGAGTAGTCATTGAATCCCCAAATGACTTAGCCATCCTGCAGGAATATAGAGAATAACTGGTGACAAAATCATGGAATGAAACTAAATACGAAAAAATGCATTATTGTAGCCTTTGGTAAGTCATCTATGACAGAGAATTATGCAACACTGACAATACACCCTTAAGAGTTGACCCAGTCATTTGAGATTTGGAAACCTATATGGACAGTGACCTAACTTTTGACCAACATGTGTCTGCTATTGTAAGAAAGTCTTTCTATATTGCACAGCTTATAAACATTGGGATTGTGTCTATATTTAGAGGTGTCATTGCCCCCCTTAATTCAGCCCTCATTACGACAATCATTGAATATAATGTCCCCTTTGGCATGTATCTGTCTGTCCAGACACATGCAACAACTGCAACATCCACAGAGATACGTTACTAAAAGGGTACAAGGCCTAAGCTATATGTCCCATATGGACCGACTCAAAACCTTGTCACTATACTTGGCATCCTACAGACTGCTAAGAGTGACCTGTGTCTGACATAAAAGACATCCTTTGACCCATTACAGATGGATTTACTGCACATCAGCAAGTCAAATGGCATCAGAAATAATTGGTCTAGGGATCTAAACCTCATTTGCAAAAGGGACAAGTATATCTCGGAGAGGATACCGCTGCTGTGGAATAGACTCCCGATCCACATAAAACAAAGTTCATCCTTATCAATATTCAAGCACATCTTTATCTATGGCTGGGAAACAAAAAATTTACCCCATAATACCCCCTGTATGACATATGGACTTAAGCAGTTCCTAAATGCTTTAAGGCCAATCTATAACCAAATGAGAAAGGGTATTTCACACACAAAATGGGAAATTGGCTTGGCTTAAAATGGCCCGTAAGGAGCTAGCCAAGTACTAACCTATGAATCAATAAACCTATATGATCAGGTGGTACTTAGGGTCTGTGTGTACATACCAGTAGCCACACATGACAGACATGCAGAAAGGACATGCTGCATAAGTCATGATGTGCAGCCAGCTCAGCTAAACAATTGCACTGCTCAAATCACTTGCTACAAAGGTCTTGACACATGTCCTTTGCATCAAGCCTGATCAAATAACCCTTGGTATAATTTATCTGCTGAGTCAGAAACAGAGCAAAGAAGATTGTATCAATACTCTGGGGGTAGGTTACAAAAAATACAATGTAATTACAAAAACTATATACAGGTTTTAAAGTTAGGTGCAAGCTGAGGAATTATGTGCTACTCTAAGAGACTGTGCATCAATGGAAGACATTGATAAATGTTTTTTTTTCTATGTAAATTTTCCTTCTCTGCTTGCTGACCAACAAGAGGTCATGGAGGCAAGCTCATTCACACCCACTATAAAAGGCTACTAACCATCACTGGCTTGGTGAGCCTAATGCCCATCCCCAGGCCTTACATTTGCATTACAGTCCCTTCTTTAAGTGGACATATGCAGTAACCACACTAAGACATGCTTAAAGATGCAAATATTTCATATCTCAAGCTTCTAATTACACTGCTAAGGGTAGCAAATCTTGTCAGATTGGTGATGCATGGCTAGTCTTAAAAAAGCCTAATTGACCATTAGTTTAGCATATATCTATGAACCTAAGAAATGCAAAATGAAAAAATATGTAGTGCCATATAACCAATAAAATGTTCTGATTATGTGGAATATGCAACAACTTGCATGATATACATTTCATTTTACATAGGCAATACTGGTAGGAAGTTAAGACATAATATTTATGCGCATGTTTATAACGTCAAGCACAAAAATACAGTCAATGTCTTAGCTAGAGATAGTATGAAATGTAATAACTTCAAAAAACACATTTTCTTTGTAGTTGCCTGTATTAGGATGATGTCAGAGGTGGAGACAAGAACCTTGCTTTAGAATATAGAGAATATCACTGGCAAGTAAATTTCGGTACCTGCATTGCTTTAGCTTGAAAATGTTGCTTTAATTTCAGAAGTTATTTAAAAAGGAGAACCCTTTTGTAAATTAACTTATTTTTTTAGACTTGTTTTCATAAACGTGCAGTATTCAAGTGGCTAAAAAGTGTTTAGTATTAAAGGGCCTGATATGTAATTGTGTGACTTTTCTTAATGTTATTTAAATAATGTTTTTACAAATGGCTAATTAATCTGATATAGTCTCTATTTAAAAGTGTATGGTGAGATGAAAACACTTATTGAACTGATTAAAGTGTATTCATTAGACTGACTTCATTGTTTTGCAGTTCGACAGTTTCTGCATGCAAGTTCAAATATTTTGTTTTTGTTATTTGTTTTTGCTTTCTGAAGATTTAGAGACCTTTGTTGCAGTCATTTGTTTTGGATTTGTACAGTACATGGCCTGCGCCTCTCCCCCTAAACAGCACAGGCAAGCACATGAACTGCTAACCGGGTTTGGGCTGCTGGGCAAGAGTAGGGGTTTCATGCCCCTGTGCCACTGGTGTTGGCAATGACATATGTCATAGATATAGATTTTAACATCCTTCTCTGATAATTCTTCATGCCATGATTGGCTGCATTTTCTTGCTACACACTGCTACTGGATTGACTACTTCTGACCAGATTTGACCTTGCTACCAATACCAAGGACTTCACAGACGTTTTTTTTTTTATTTAATTCAACTCCATCTGTGTACTTTTAAAGTGCAGTAACTGTTAATATAGTACCAGAGACTTTAGGAGAACTTTTTAACTTTTTTCCTAGTGAAGGTAGGAAATTTTCAGTGTTCTGGGCATTCTTTGTGCTCCTGACTTGATTTACTTTTTTTCTATTCAGCTGTGACTTTCAATTGTATTTTTTAAATTGTGCTGCACAGCAAGACTCTTTTGGCTGGGCTGCTTTATTCTGCATATCCTTTCTACATATTACTGCTGAATTTACCACTCCTAACCAGATTTTTCCTTGCTACCAGACCAACAGACATCATAAAATTGCTTTCCATTTAATCCAGTTCTAATGATTTTTGACACACACACTTACTGATTCTTTGAAGCATATATTTTGTGGCATCTTAAATGCAATAATTGACTCTGAAGTGTGTGTTGTATGACATCTGAGCCAGTCTCTCATCAATCTATATAGTACAATATGTGTCATTTTTATTACCTGTTCAGCACTCATCCGCTTGTTATTATAAGGGCTAGTATATTTATTTCTTACTATCATAATTGCAAACTACAGGTGTCTTGTACTCCTCTTGGATCTTACTGTTTTGAAGTTATACTAACTTTTCAGCCCTTATACTTTTATTATACTGAATGTGTGCTCTATCAGACTATAGCCATATACTACTCTCAGATTACATTGTTTTATATATATTCTTCCCTGCATGTTAAAGAAGTTGTTGCATTAGTGTTAGTGCATTTCCTCTCACATAGTACATCTCCTCCCCAACAAAGTTTAACTTCCCACAATATATCTTCTATGCCTATTACCTAAACTGGTTCAGTGTATCATTCCTGCCCTCAGTAATTCAATCCATCAGGCAAACATGAAACCCCAGACTATCTGTATCTATTGTGTTACAACCTCATTACAGTTGGTATTCTTTGATAGTGTAGGAACTGCCTAATGCTCACTGAAAACCAACCAAGCTTGACCAAGAAGACATGATTTACATGTGTTGAAATTATCTGAATAACCTGCAGCCGAAGTTTCACCTATGCAGATGGTCAGGAAGCAACACAAACTCACTCATACCTCTACAACATCCCACTACACCAACATAAGCTGAGTTTATAAAAATGCACACTATAAGCTTCTTAGAATTAGAGATAAAGAGCCTCAGCAGCAATCCACTATCACAATGCCACCATATGTGCATAACTTAGTGAGTCACCAGGCTACAGGCTTCAAACCAACGGTGCCCAGCTGGAAGTGTCCTCGTAATTGATGACTTCATCATGTTGCACACTGATTCTACATTGAAAAAGATAGGGGTGACAGTTATTTCCCTTTCTGGTGCCAATAATCATCATGTCACAAGAGCTTTATAGTCCCTCCAAAGGGATAAATATGATTAAGGGCTCATTCTCATGTGAAAGACCTGAGGTGCCCAACTCAGAAAGACATGCAAAGAGATATACTGGAGGTTGCTATGCATGTGTCGAATGCCGATAAGACTCTGGACATGAGTGGAATCATAGTGTCATTCAAAATGATGTCCAGATATAAAGAATAGATAATTGACTTTAATAACTACTTGGCTGGTGTCATTCTACTTGGTCCACCATGCATCAGCTTTGGGCGAGGTGACTCACAGCCCAACTTGCTTTGCCAGGGATAGCATGCAACTTTCATTCCATAGTTTCATGTTTTCATAGTTTCTTACTAAACTATTGTCACCAGAGGATTTTTAGAAGCCAAGCTGTGCATTCTTATGATGTTTTTAGTGGCATGGATTCTGTATACTACCCAAAGCACCTATTACATCCATAGTGTCCTTTTTAGGAACATTCTACATTCTTGACATTCCAACTAAACAAAAAGGCATATAGTAAATCCCAGTCTGCTCCACACCAAGGCTTACTTGATGATTGACAGAAGTCTTACAATAAATTGCTGGATCTCAAGGTTCAATGATATCTTGAACTGTGTTATATTAAAGACGGTTTCACTATAAAGACAACATTCCTTCTTTATCAGGTTTCAGCAACTATCACACATTCAGACCTGCAGAAAATTGTGGGGAAGTATCAATATTTATCAGGGAATCTAGTAGTCTCTTAACAGATTTTCCGAGACTCACAGAGCATACCAAACTTCAAATTACCTTAAACAAGACAAGTTATCGATATACAGTCTGTGATAGGTCACTTTCCTTGTCCATGGAGGACCATGAAAGATTTCTAAATGTGCCTCCTGAACTACAAATAAATAAAAATGCTTTACTGAGAGGTGATTTGATTTATCCATCGTTTAACTGGAGCACTTGTGCCACAATGATTGGGTATGCCCAATGATTCCATAATTAGAAAGGCTAACTCTGTTATACAGATAGACCACTGGGGCCAAAATCTTCTTGACCTTATCCTCACTAACACCACATCGACCAGCACTTTCCCTATAACATCTTCGTCGCTTTTCATATCCAATCACAAATCAGCGATCTCCTCCTTTAAGGTAACTAAACAAACCAAACAAACTTTGAATTCAGTCATTATAAAAAGACAATAAATCTATATAATGCACTTTCAAAATTCATCTGCAGCATTTCCAGCCCACATTTAGCATCAGATGTCATTTAATGCCAATGAATTTTACTTCCATATAATGTACAGCATAAAGCAAGTGGTCCCAATCAGAATACAATATACTGGGGAATGAAAAAATAAACTACATTGGTGGAATGTCAACATTAATAAGTTCTACAAAATAAATAAATACATAAATAATTAAATAAATAAATAAACAATTATGGACTGTACTAAATTGCGGTAGCGTTGTCGTCTCACAGTAAGACGCTGTCCGGTTCGATTCTCAGCTAAAGAGTCTTCTGCATGGAGACATGCATGAATGGGTGTACCTTTGTTGAAGGTTGTGCATCAGGGCTGGCAACTCGGCAAGTAAAAATCAACTGCCAATCATTAGCAGACCGGAGTTCCGCTGTGGCGACCCCTAACTGGGAAAAACCGAAAGACACAACAACAACAACCTATATTAATGACACTATCTAAAACATCTGCAAAAATCTAAAACAGCTGCAAAAATCTGAAAGATACCATAAGGAAAATCAAAGCTGAAAGCAAATCTTAGGTCCTGAAAATATATCTGTTTGCTTAAACTACTGTGCCAAATATGCCCTCTTTGAACCCCTGAAGTGTAGCCACAGGTTGTGCTCCTGGAGGTATGAAAAATGGCTATCATTATGTCATTCTATAAAGGAGGCCCCATGAAATATCCTGGATACTATAAATCCATCAGCCAGACAAGCCTAATTTTCAGAGCCATGGAATGTATTACATCTATCATAAGCTCAGATAAATAAAAAATCTTATTGTTTTAGGCCTGTAACAATATGGTTTTGTCAAATGGAGATCATGTCTACTTAATTTAGTAAACTTCTCTGAGAAAGTCATTGAAGCTGTAGATAGCAGTTATGCAGTTTATACTGCATTCATCGATCCGGCTAAGGTTTTTGACATTATTATCCATGTTAGAATTGTAAAATGGGCTTAAAGAGCTAAATGTAGACCCTTATGTTGTAAGACAGAGGGCAAACAAGCTGACAGATGGAGCATACATAGTTAAAATAGCTGGTACCACCTCAGAAAGAAAAAGATTGCTTGATGGTACTCTTCACAGCTCAGTACTGGGACCACTTCTATTTGGCATCAGCATTTCAGATCTTTAAACCACTAACCCAGACTTATGGCTAAGTAAATTTTGAATGACTGCAAGCTCGGTGTTGCCATTCACTCAGTATCTGATATCATATTAGTACATTAAGGGCTAAAACATACACATAAATAAGGTATTAGGAATGGGGTTAAATTAAATGTAAAGGAGTATAGCATTGTCAGCTTTGGTAAACAAATCCCAAAAACAGCTTGCTGTACAGATAGCATCCCACTGCAGACTGAAACTGTCATTGGAGATCTCAACTCTTTCATAGCCAACTCCCTATCGTTTGACAAGAATGAAGTAATATAGTTAGGAAATCTTTCAGTCTAGCCCAATTAATAACTACAGGTATCTCACCCAGGTCAAAATAATTCTAGAATGTAAATCCCCTTTTAGTGTGCATCTATTCAGAAATGCTGCACAGCTACAAAGACCTCAGAGGCTCTTAACTAAAAAGGTCATCAAACCCTCAACTTCCAAGACAGGCTTGAAGCTTTCTCTGTTCTTATACACTATCTCTTACAGATTTCTGCATGGCAATTTAAGTTTATCATTACATGCTGTCAAGGATCCAGCTCTTCCTGATCTCTTTCACCTCCACAATACAAATAGCTACCCAAACACTTGATCTAAAGATTTGAATCTTCATCAGTATATAAATAAGATACACTGAAGGGACAGATTTATTGCTCACTGCTTCTCCCATCTCTAGAATAATCCTAATCCTAATAAACCCTCGTTTACTTTTAAGGCACACACTATCAACTGGAATAATGCCCATAAATTCCTCCCGGGCCTGATTTGTTTTGCCTTCCTGGCATCAGGAGGTAATATCAGGGAGGATATTGGCAAGGTGATTATAGCCCATGGACTGATTCTCTTTTGTAAACTCTACAAATCTATGACTTTTGACTTGATCAGCTGTCTTTGAATGCTAGTTGTGCTACTTCCTAACAGTTCACAGAAGACAATATGGCAGTAGGTAGTCCGATATTCTCTAACAGCCAGTAGTAATGCGTCATAACAAAGAAATTAGAAATACATCATTTAGACCAACAAAGAAATATCGACTTGCCTGTTTCTTGTGGTTCATCCTCGTCCTCATCCTCTGGCTTGGCCTAAAATGTAATTAAATACAAAATGGAAGTAAGTAAAATAAATAAACATGTTCTGTGTGTATATAAAAAGTGTAGTAAATAAACAGGTAAAATAAATGAACAGTACCATATAGGTAAAAAAGTGTGTATGCTCTGTACGTATATAAAACAATTTAGTAAATATGCTCCCTACTTATATGAAACATAGAGGGGTATTAAGAAATATATAGTGTACTGCTCAATCCTTTTTCTAGAAGGATTGCTTAGTATAGTAAGAGTTATTCAAAGAACACTGTAGTATTATTATTATTATTTATAATATTCTCCCTGCCTAAGATTGCACAGGAAAAGGACTGTTTTCAATGTCCTCTCATTGCAACAGCCCTTTCTAGGGGTGCCTTTTGAAAGTCCAGTGATACTAAACTGTGAGCTTCATAACATAGGTAGAACAGAGTAATTGTGAGATTGCTGTAGCTGAAGGTATTCCCCTGTTCTGAGATACAGCAGTCTTGGAGATAGTTGTTGTTGTCTTTCGGCTTTTCCTGGTTAGGGGTCGGCACAGCGGAATTCCGGTTCTCTAATGATTGGCAGCAGTAGATTTTTACGAATGCCGAGGTGCCAGCTCAACGTTCAACCTTCCGCAAAGTCTTGGAGATAGTATATATAGGTAACAAAGGGGGAGGTGGGCACAGCCCTATTCACAGGAGTTGCAAGCAAAGCATGTCAATCAAAAATAATTTAAAGTTCAACAGTGAGTTTTGGAATTTGCTGTCTTTTCATTGCATTTTAATTTTCTAAATGTCAGGACTTGTAGTAACAACTCTAATAGGTGTCAGGACTTGTAGTAACAGCTCTAATAGGTATCCTACATTCTGAACAACAGAGCAGAATGATATGAAAAAATGTAATTCATATAGGACAACCCTTGACTTGCCATGCTTAAATAAATAAATAATGTTCAAACACAGCAGACTTAGGTAAATGCTCATCTACTAACTAAAGCATAGTGCAGTGCCAGTGTTCACTTTCCTTTGACACTGACGGATCAGACAGCTGTGGGTTCTACTCTCAGCCTAGCAACTTGCAGATATTTTATCAATACTGACCCTGCAACGCAGCAAAGGAGGGGGCTGTCCTCCCTAGTGTGCTAGCCTTTCACCTAAGATATTGACAACATAGGTAGTTGCAAAAGATCTTAACAGCATTTACCAACAAAAGACAAAGGTTCTGCACTGACTTCAAATGCCATACTTTACACATTTACACAATATTACATATACACGTTGCATCTTATTTACAAAATGCACTCATTGGTGCCTTACATTTTTAAGCCCCACTCTTTGCCATAAACAAAATTTTACTTTTTTAGTTAAATTCAGTTCTTAGCTTTTACTATATAAATCATTATCACAGATGTCTCTGTTAACACTTTTTATTATATTTATTTCTCATTTGTTTGAAGAAAGACCAAGGGAATTCCCCCAATGTCCTGGCTAAAATTTCCCTAGGCAATTTAGATACAACCTTGGATCTCCCCTGAAAATAAGCCACAGGTATAATGGGACTAACACAGTCATTTTTGAACCCCTTGTTGGGACATTACTTAAATACAGAAATAATTTTGCATACTTATTTGCAGTAGTGTAGTTTTTGTAAATAATGTAAATATAGTTATAGTCTACGAAGGGAATAGCGTTAGTTCTAATAGACAGGGACATAGGTTATTTGTATAAGACTAATGGCTACAGGTATCAAGAAGGGGTCCAGTAGAAGGATGTAATGTGTTACAGGGGTAAAGTACAAGGACATAATGTGTTACAGGGGAGTATACAAGAAGGATGTAATGTGTTACAAGGGGGGTACACTAGAAGGATGTAATGTGTTACAGAGGTATAGTAGAAGGATATAATGTACTACGGGGTACATTAGAAGGATATAATGTGTTATGGGGGTACAGTAGAAGAATATAATGTGTAACAGGGTACAGTAGAAGGATGTAATGTGTTACGAGGGGTACAGTAAAAAGGTGCAGTGTGTTACTGGGGGGATAGTAGAAGGATGTAATGTTACACTGGGGTACAGTAGAAGGATGTAATGTGCTATGAGGGGACAGTAGAAGGATGTAATGTGTTACAGGGGGGACAGTAGAAGGATGTGATGCGATATGGGGGTAAAGTAGAATGACATAATGTGATATGGGGGTACAGTAGAAGGATGTAAAGTTACACTGGGGTACAGTACAAGAATCTCTTCACAAAAACATAAGAAATGGCAAAACATCAAACCACATAAAAAATGACAAGGAAATCCACTGGCAGAACATGCAGTTCTTTTATTACATCCGTTCTGGAACCTCGGCTTCTCGTCTTCTGTTGGAACATTTTTAAACTCCATATATGTCCCTTATATACCAATCCTTGCCAACAATAATTCAATTAAAATTTTCAATCAATAATTACTACATTAATTACATCATTAATTAGATACCTTACTACCAAGCCAGTTTTAAAGTGCAAACAGACTGAAAAATATAATTTGAAGAAGGAAGAATGGTTCGACATACAAGAACTTAGATCCAGTTTGAATGAGGTAGTATACAAAACTGCTGACAA
Source organism: Protopterus annectens (assembly GCF_019279795.1). Taxonomy (NCBI): domain Eukaryota; kingdom Metazoa; phylum Chordata; order Ceratodontiformes; family Protopteridae; genus Protopterus; species Protopterus annectens. The sequence continues at coordinate 1,132,272,975 of NC_056746.1, forward strand.
AGGAAGTAATTGGGTGGTCATGAGCATTTTGCAATATGATGAAATGGTTTCAAATGTGTTCTCTGAGGAGGGATATTATGTTAAATTTTAATATAATCTGCTACAAAGATTTGTAACAGAGTTGGAAGACTTATTGGAATGTGGAGAAGAAAGGCTTGGTGTCTTAAAACATGAAGATGGTCAAAAACTGATGGTCAAGACACCTAGGCATCCGTTTATGTATGCCATCCCTAAGATTCACAAGAGTATGTTTACAGGAGGATATAGTAGAAGGATATAATATGTTACAGGCAGTACAGCTGGATGATGTAATATTGGGGTACAGTAAAATGATATAATGTGTTACAGGGGGTACAGTAGAAGGATGTAACATGTTAAAGGGGGGGTACAAAAGAAGGATGTAATGTGTTGCTGGGAGTACAGTAGAAAGATACAGTGTGTTACAGGGGTACAGTACAAGGCTGCGATGTGTTATATTGGAGTACAGTAGAAGGATGTAATGTGTTACACTGGGGTACAGTAGAAGGCTATATTGTGTTACAGTGGGTACAGTAGAAGGAAGCAATGTGTTATATTGGGGTACAGTAGAAGGATGTAATGTGTTACATAGGGGTACAGTAAAAGGAAATAGTGTGTTACAGGGGGTACAGTAGAATGATATAATTGTTACAGGGGGTAGAGTAGAAGGATCTAATGTGTTAGAGGGGTACATTGGAAGGATGCAATCTGTTACACTGGGGTACAGTAGAAGAATATAATGTGTTTCAGTGGGTACAGTAGAAGGATGTAATGTGTTATGGGGGTACAGTAGAAGGATGTAATGTATTACAACAGGGGGTACAGTAGAAGGCTGTAATGTGTTATGGGGTGCAGTAGAAGGATGTAATGTGTTACAGGAGGGTACAGTAAAAGTATGACGTGTTACAGGGGGTATAATATAATCATGCAGTGTGTTACAGGGGACCAGTAGAAGGATGCAATGTGTTACATTGGGGTACAGTAGAAGGATGTAATGTGTTACACTGGGGTACAGTAAAAGGATATAATGTGTTACAAGGAGTACAGTAGAATGATATAATTGTTACGGGGGTACAGTAGAAGGATGCAATGTGTTATGGGGTACAGTAGAAGGATATAATGTATTACAAGGGGTACAGTCGAAGGATATAATGTGTTACAGGGGTACAGTAGAAGTATGTAATGTGTTACATTGGGGTACAGTAGAAGGATGCAGTGTGTCACACTGAGGTACAGTAAAAGGATATAATGTGTTACAGGGGGTACAGTGTAAGGATGTAATGTGTTACATTGGGGTACAACAGAAAGATATAAAGTGTTACAGTGGGTACAGTAGAAGGATGTAATGTGTTACACTGGGGTACAGTAGAAGGATGTAGTGTGTGATGGGGTACAGTAGAAGGATGTAATGTGTTACAACATGGGGGTAGAATAGAAAGATGTAATTTGTTACGGGGTACAGTAGAAGGATTTAATGTGTTACAGGAGGGTACAGTAGAAGGATTAACATGTGTTACAGGGGGGTACAGTACAATTATGCAGTGTGTTACAGGGGGGTACAGTAGATGGATGTAATGTGTTACACTGGGGTACTGGGAAAGGCTGTAATGTGTTACAGAGGGGTACAGCTGAAGAATGTATAGTCTTACAGGGGTACAGTAGAAGGATGTAATGTGTTACATTGGGTTAGAGTAGAAGGATGTAATGTGTTATGGGGGTACAGTAGAAAGATGTAATGTGTTCCGGGGGATACAACAGAAGGATGTAATGTGTTACAGTGGGCGTACAGTAGTAGGATGTAAGCCTTAAAGGGGTACTATAGAAGGATGTAATGTGTTACATGGGGGTACACTAGAAGGATGTAATACGTTACATTGGGATAGAGTAAAAGGATGTAATGTGTTATGGGGGTACAGTAGAAGGATATAATGTGATACACTGGGGTAGAGTGGAAGGATATAATGTGTTGCAGAGGAGTACAGTTGAAGGATGTAATGTGTTACAGGGGTACAGTAGAAGGATGTAATGTGTTATAGGGGGTACAGTAGAAGGTGGTAATGTGTTACAGGGGGTACAGTAGAAAGATGTAATGCGTTACAGGGGTACAGTAGAAGGAGGTAATGTTTTACATGGTAGAGTAGAAGGATGCAATGTGTTACAGGGGGTACAGTAGAAGGATGCAATGTGTTACAGGGGGCACAATAGAAGGATGTAATGTGTTACGGGGTACAGTAGAAGGAGGCAATGGGTTACAGGGGGTACAGTAGAAGGATGCAATGTGTTACAGGTGGGTACAGTAGAAGAATGTAATGTGTTACAGGGGGGTAGAGGAGAAGGATGTAATGTGTTACATGGGGGTACAGTAGAAGGCTTTAATATATTAGATTGGGGTACAGTAGAAGGATGTAATGTGTTACTGGGGTAGAGTAGAGGAATGTAATGCGTTAGATATGGGTACAGCAGAAGGATGCAATATGTTACACGGTTTTATTTAGTGTAAAAAGATAAGGAGTTCACGATTATTGCCCTGTACAAAGAATCTTGAGATGAACTAGCTTCTTAGGAATACGGACATGCCCCCTCTTGTTACAATGTCATTTTTCTGCACTTGATGTGTAGATGTGTTGGCATTAAAACCTTGTGCTGTGGGGTGTTTTTGCTGATATCCATCCAGCCTGATACAAGAAGAGTTGTCTGCCAGAGACTGAAACAGTGATGTTTGTGTTAAAGTCCAATTTATTTAGATTGTCTATTAACTAAATAAATGATGTTGAGCAAAAATAAATTAAAACAAAATATACAGAAGACAGAAAATAATAAATAATAAAAAACTAAAGGCATGTTGTAAAATACTGACTTTGTGGTTAAAGTAAATAAAACAAACAAAAATGGTTGACAAAAATGGATTTTTATGTATTTGTGTAGAGCCAAAAGTTAGAACATACCAGATGATAAATGGATAGTAAGAACAAAATTGGCAGGTAAAATGAGTTTCAACAGGATAAGAGCATTCAGACAATAAACTAAAATAACTAAAAAGCACACACAAGTAGTTGATTGCTCTTTCTACAAAACTTGTGGTAGGCTGCATAAGTCCAATAAGCTCCATAATATAATATTAAAGGTTTCCTGCAAAATGAATGTCAATGTAGATCAGTCAGCCAAATGTTTTGTTAAAAAAGTCATTCTCAAAATGCAACAGGCAAGCATCAGTCAGAGATGACACAGCACAAGATAACACCTCTGCAAAGCGAAAGCCTGTACTCTTGCATAAAAATGGAAAACAAGACTGACTGATCCAGTCAGGAAAAGGTGATAGATGATCAACACCTAGAAAAACTGTTCCAGAGATGCATGAAAATAATTCAGTAATTCTACCTGGCACTGAATTATGTTATTTCCAAAAATTCTGGGTAAGATTAAACAGGGAGGGCTGCTTCTTTAGCTATGTGGCTAAAGCGCAAATGAAATACATATTTTTGCACATAAATATCCAGAATGCAGATCAAGCCTTATTCCATGAAACAAATTAAGCATAAAAAAAATAAGAAACAAAACAAACTTGCTGCACTTAAAGCTTCACAGAAGCAGCGGGTGCCCTTAAATTACACCCCCAGGTGTTATTATAATGGCCTCATGTATAAATGAATGTCAGAGGGGTGTGACCTAGCAAATCCCACAGTGTTGGGAGGAAAAGGTCAGTCTTTTTTATTTTATTCATTTTATGACAAACAGTAACTTATGGCACACATAGCAAAGTGTTGTAGTTTAATTTATTCACATGTAATAAGTTATCAATTAACTACGTCTAGCACAATGCTATGCAAGGTGGAAGATTGGGAGTAGAACTTTCCCTCTCAGCATGGCTGCTCTTATCTCCTTTTCAGATTTGCTGTATGGTCCAGTGTAGTAGTACTGGAAAGAAGTGCAGTTGCAAGGACTTTTTATGACGACCTTTTTATTTATTTATTTACTTATGTATTATGTTCTATTTCATATTTTGTTGACCAGGTTAGTCCCACTAGGCCTCTAAC